>NC_054559.1:6836280-6991280 GCF_017654505.1 Polyodon spathula | reverse complement strand
TTACAGCTAGTTGGGCAGACCTTCATTCTTCAGCAAGATAATGACCCGAAACACACGTCAAAGTTGTGCAAGAACTATCTGGCGAAGAAGGAAAGTGAAGGACAACTCAATCTAATGACCTGGCCTGCCCAGTCTCCAGACCTCAATCCCATAGAACTTGTATGGGACGAACTGGACAGAAGAGTCAAAGCAAAGCTACCCACAAGTGCCCTACATCTCTGGGAATTGATGCAGAAGAGCTGGGAAGACAGGTCGGGTGATTTCCTGCTGAAACTTGTTAACCAAATGCCTCGTGTTTGTGAGGCTGTTATTAAGGCAAAGGTTGGCTACAATGACCCAAAGCACAAAGCCAAAGCAACACTGGAGTGGCTGAACAAAAAGAGAATTAATGTTCTTGAGCAGCCCAGTCAAAGTCCTGACTTGAATCCAATCGAACGTTTATGTTGAGACTTGAACATTGCAATCCATTGAGGATTCCCAACAAACTTATCAGTACTGGAGCAATTTTCCCGTGAAGAATGAACAAAAATGTTACCATCCTACTGTGCAAAGCTAGTAGAGACCTATCCTAAAAGACTCATAGCAGTAATTGGGGCTGAATACTTATGCAACCAGTAAATTTCATTTTGTACATTTTCTTTGCAAGTTTTGCTGACATTTAACCTCCTCCTCATATAACAGTATTCATTTTAACCACTTCAGCTTTGAATAAAAAACGTTTGTTTGAAAAACTGTGCATACATAATTTGTAATTCAACAAAATGTGACATTATTGGTAGGGGGTGAATACTTCTGCAAACCACTGTATATAGTTACTGGGCCAGTGAGGGGAAACAGGTGAAGAAACGGGAGTAGAGCATACGAGAAAGGGTACACAGGTTGTGGATTTGTTGGTTTTTTTTTTTGTATTTATTGCTATTGTATTTTTGAAATGCATTTGTTTAATCGGATTCTTATAACAAGAAGCACCAATCAATGGAATAAAATGGTTAAATAATACTATGTGTGCTGTTTGCTTATGAGACTGACAATGTATATATATATATATATATATATATATATATATATATATATATATATATATATATATATATATAGGATTTGTTGTATCTTAATATAAAATAAACTTGATTATACTGTGTTTGTATTTTTAGCAGTATTAGCAATAAAACGTATGTCTGCGAGCGTACATGAATTTTTAAAATCAAAATATCGATATGGGTGCTCACACCTAAGGGGAAAAGAAAGCAAAGTAATAAGCAAAGTGCAGCCTCTCTTTAAAGGTCAACGATGTATAATTTTACAAAAACTTTTTTTCTCTCTTCTGTGCAAGTTTCCACCATTGTCTACTTGCCTGTGTTTTTTTAACCCTGCAATGCAGACTCTTTATATAGGAACTTTAAATATAAAGGGGGCAGAGCTGCAGCAAAGAGAACAGCTCTTTTTGAATATATAAAACAAAATAGTGTTAGTGTTGCTGTGCTCCAAGAGACACACACTGATGAGAACAGCAAATCAGAATGGACTCATGATTGGGGGAGGGGGAGAGGTCACTGTTAGTCATGGTACAAATTTTAGTGCTGGAGTTGCCATGTTATTTGTGAAAGGTTTTAAGCATGACTACACTTTAAGTGAGATCATTAAAGGGCACTTGTTGAAAGCGCAGGTGTGTGTAGAGGGTAGAATGTTTGTATTTATGCTCCAAACGATGGGAGAGAGAATGCTGTTCTTTCAGACTCCCAATGGAGTCTTAGCACAGAGTCAGCCTGAAGAAATAGTTTTATTAGCTGGAGATTTTAATCGTACAGCTGACAATCAGCTGGACAGAAATAGCTCAGAGCACCACCCCAGGTCAGTCAGGGAGCTGTTTACTGTCCAAACAGCGCATTATTTGGAGGATGGGTGGAGATCAACAAATCCTGGTGTTAGGCAGTACACCTGGGTTAAAGGGACAGCTGGGAATATCAATGAATCCTGGTGTTAGGCAGTACACCTGGGTTAAAGGGAGCGCTGGGAATATCAATGAATCCTGGTGTTAGGCAGTACACCTGGGTTAAAGGGAGCACTGGGAATATCAACGAATCCTGGTGTTAGGCAGTACACCTGGGTTAAAGGGACAGCTGGGAATATCTGTCTTGCTCGACTTGACTCTTTTTAAAAGTTTTTAAGCACCATTTAAATTATTTTACTAAATGCACTATTTACCCTACAGGTCTATTTGACCATAGTTTGGTCAGTTTGAACATGATTATTCCTACCTCCACATGTCTAGTCTTCCTATTGGCATTTTAATGTTAAACTTTTTTTATGTTTTAAATTTTTTTGGGAATGATAGAGGAGTGTGATAGAGATCGAATAACGCTTGGTGTTAGATCTCCCTCCTGACCTGAGAGGGTACTAGATAAAGGGAGCAGAGTACCCTGGACTAAAAGGCATAACACTTTATTCCCATGGGCAGATGGAAGTCGGCCAGCTAGAAAAGGGACTGAGCTACGGTACCCAAACTCAATGACTGAAATGGGAACCGCCCGTTAAGCAAGGGGTCATGAGTGAGGGTATAAAATAGGGACATAGTAAAGTAATCTGCTCCTTTGTAAATGGTTGGAGATAACATAAAAAGAGTAAGAGTATTGCTGAAAACCGTGAGTGTTTGTTTTGTGTTTGTAAAATGTCGGCTGTAACTGTTGTTTGTCGTTTTAGACTATCAGGAACACGATCCAGAGCTGGAGTACAAGCCAGCATTAACCCGCAAACCAACGTTGGCAGAAGCCTTAGGCCAAGCCACAAGCTGGGCAGCTGCCATAGAGGTTACGGGGCGTGACTGTAATGTCAGTCACGGACCCACAGTACACCACACTGGTATCTCATGAGGTTGCAGCTTTGCTGCAAAAACAGGCTATTCGCATGATAGACTCCCTTCAGTTGAAGGAAGGGTTCTACTTCAAGTACTTCCTAGTGCCCAAGCAGGATGATGGCCTCAGACCAATCCTCGACCTCAGACAGGTCAACCTGTATCTGAGCCGAAGGAGGTTCAAAATGTTGACAATGAACAGCTGTTGCAGAATCAGGCTAGGCAACTGGTTCACGACGGTGGACCTCAAAGAGGCCTATTTCCACATCCCCATAAAACCAGCACTCAGGAACTACCTGCAGTTCGCCTTTCAGGAAACATTGCACAAGTTCTGGGTCTTGCCATTCGGCCTCTCTGCAGCTCCCCGTGCCTTTTTCGAAATGCGTGGAACCTATCCTGGCCAATTGAGACTCAAGGCATCAGAGTACTCAATTATTTGGATGACTGGTTCATTTGTGCCCAGTCTCCAGCACAGGCAGACGCCCGCAAGGAACTTGTCACCAGCCATTTACAACAGTTGGGTCTTACGGTGAATCATACGAAGAGCCAGCTCACACCTTAGCATACAGCTTCCTATCTAGGAGTGTGCTTGGACTCCAAGTCCATGCTGTCCACTTTGTTGGATGGCAGAGTGCAGAGAATAGCCACCTGTTTAGAGCTATTTAGCGCAAAAGAGCACTCACGATAGTGAAGTTTCAGATACTTCTGGTTTTGTTGCAGCAGCTTCTTAAACTTTACCTTTGGGTCTCCTGTGCATGCGTCCTCTCCAAGCCTGTTCAACTGCAGGGTTTTTCAGCCTTTGGTTTTTCAGTCTCACCACTGTCTAAAAGGCACACACTTGGTGGAAACAGCCTGCCCATCTATGGGCGTAGCAATGGGCAGTGTCACCAGAAGGGAAATTGTCACCACCTGGGCTGGGGCGCTGTGTGGAATGGCAGAGCGGTGCAGGGGACATGGAACTCCCCTTGGCAGGGTCTCCACGTAAATGTTTTGGAGCTGCAGGCAGTTTACCTAGTCTTGCAGCATTTGTTGCAGGAGGTTTGAGGGAGACATGTGCTTGTCTGTGCAGACAACACAACAGTGGTGGCTTACGTTAACAGGTCTCCCAGTCTCCATCGTGTGGCCCTCAAGCTTTTGCTCTGGGCACACGAGAACATCCTCTCATTGCGTGTGGGGTGATAAACTGTGCAATGGACCTCCTCTCAAGGAGAGTCCCAGCGCCTCAGAGTGGAGACGAACCCTTAGGTGGTAGTCTAATTTGAGAGTGGTTCAGAAGAGCAGATATAGATCTCTTTGCCTCCCAGGAATTAACCCACTGTCCCCTCTGGCTCTCCATAATAGGTGACGGGGACCTGCTGGTGGTAGATACGTTGGCACACCAGTGGCTGAGGCATCTGTTATATGCCTTCCCACCGCTTGCCCTGCTCCTGCTGTGTCTGGAGAAAATCATGCAGGACTTGGGCATAGGTGCTCCTAGTAGGTTGTAAACCCTGATGCAGCTCCTGAGTGGCCAGCCATGGAGACCAGTTCAGTGAGGCATGGAGGACTGTCCGCTTGGGTTCTCCATAATAGGAGGCAGGGACCTGCTGACAAAAGATGCCTTGGCACACCAATATCTATTATATCAGTCAGGCACAAGGAACATTATGGAATCACGACCCATCAAGCCTGCAGCACTGGGTTTGGCCCCTGAACAGGTGGCATTTTCTGTATCTTGTACTTGATTTTATTCTTAAACACAGAAGTGTAATCTCTTTTCAGACCACTAGAGGGGAGTAAAGCAGTAAATTGCATTGTCATTCCTACCTCAATGTCCTGGTGTAAAACTAAAGGGTGTTTGCATAACATCGACCAGACACACTAGTGTGGGTTTGATATACAAATCTATTCCATCACTATTATGAAGACATATCCAAAGGAGAAGAGTATATAAGATGGGAATTATGCCTGCAAGTGTTGGATAAAAATGAAATATTTACTACCGAAGCCGTTTCACCTTTAAAAGAACTACCACAGGGTATAGTTGCATACAATTAACTTGCCACATTATTTGTGGAAATGTTTTTAATTTGAAAAATACCAACTTTTGGTATTTAATATCATAATGCTAAAAAACGTATTGAGGCTGTTTAAAGATAGGGCTAGCAATGGAAAAAGCGGCCCGCCATCGGATTCAAAACTCATGAAAAAAATAAGAATGTGGCAATAGAATAGTTATGCAGATATACCCTGTGGGTGATCCAGTAAAGGTGAAACAACTTCTATGATAAATATTTCATTAAAAAGGAAATGGAAAGCTACTCTTTTAAAGTTTGGTGAACAGGAGCCCATGTTGCTAGCTCTAACAATAATAGACAAGAACATGACATTTTAAAATATAAATAGCCACTCATTGAACTTTATAAACTATGCTATAAAAAGTGTTAAAAACTAAACAGGTTATAAGAACAAATGTTCTGCAGGTTAGCTCCGGAGTCCTGTAACTCGGAGACAGGTGACTAAGCAGCAGTGAAACCATCAGAGTGAAAAAACACACATACAGCCAGGAAGCCTATGTTGTATTATTGTGATGGTTTAGCACTGTATTTTTATGTAGACTATAGTACATGTTGGATAACCCCATCCTCCGCTCATCTCTGCTCGTCTGCACTGAAGTCTTGCAAATGGGTTTTGACTGCAGGACAGGAGCCAAATGTTGTACCTTCCTGAATGTTACAATGAATTAGTCTGTGTGGCCAGTCAGTGTGCTTCTGCACCTTCCCTGCCATCTGCCAGAAAGATTCTTCTCCCTCCTTTTCTCTGCTGCCTGTTCTCATCCCTCTGCACAACACACACACTAGGTTAAAGAAAGCTGTAGTCTAAATTTCCCATCCTCGGTCACCTTAGTAGTGTCTTTTGGGTCATGTCACTGGATGCAAAGCTTGTCAGTCATTAGGGGAAGCAGCTGATTGGTTAATGAAAGCGAAAGAAGGTATTGAAAGGGTAATGGACAATTTCAGGACATGATCAGCGCACAATTTAAATGAGAACCCTGAATAAAAAGGGGGTTCTGCTTTTAGGAACAGGATAGCAGAGGAAGCTGTCTCTCTCTCAATGCTGCGAGATGCATGTGCCTGCGTGTGAGAGCTGGTGAAAGCGCTTCAGTGAGAAAAGAGAACAAGACACTTCAGAGCCAGTGGGGGAGACAGAAGGAGGCCCGTTCTGGATTCCTTTGAGCAACTCCAAATAGATTTCCAGGCAAAACATATTTGCATGCGAGAGACACTGCCATAAGCTATCGGAGCCAGCATGGCATGTATGCATTAAACAGATGGATCATTTGTAAGATTTCCTGCACATGTTTTTTTTTTATTTTTATTATTACTGTATATATTAATTTAGACTTTAAAATCCTTAATGATTGTTTCAGAATTAGCACAGGCCGAGAGATAAACACATGGCCCCATTATGCATGGTCAGTCATAATGAATGGATTCCGTCTATCTTTATAACCTATTTAAATATGCTTGTAGAGTCTAGTCCGTCATGTTTGTCTGGAACATTTCTCATTTAATATACACTAGTCAAACATAATTAAGACATAGGGACAGTTTAAGCATATCTTGGTACAGGTATTGCCGATGATTTATTCAAGAACAAATTTCCGATCTAAAAAAGATTGATTTCCACAAGATTTAGAGAAGCTTTATGCATTTGTTGTTGTAGTCCTATAATTTTTTATTTTAGAGTGGACAATTAAATTATTTTACCCCCAGGTGTTCTTCCTAATTTAGACTGTCCAGTTACGTTCCCTCATCTCAGCAATAACCCACAACAGATCAAGAGAATTGAAGTTCAATGGGCATCGTCTGATCTCTTGACCAAGCCAATTGCCTCTTTACACCCTGGATAGCAGATGTCAGCAAGTTATGCAGGGGTGCAGTTGAACACACAGGCACCTGGCCAGTAAGATCTGCTGTACGACAATGAAGAGGCAGTCCCTGCCCATTAGGACTCCCTAACAAGCTGGAACAATGTAAGCTCCTTGTGAAATCTCCATCCAGATACTTCCATAGTAGACATTGTATTTTCATTTTACAGATCCTTCTCCTTTAGCACACAATAGATGCTGAATTAAATTATTTTAGTAATTGGATGGACAGTTATAAACAGAGCGAGTGTTTTTGTGTAGGCTGCAGAGGAAGCTGTCTCTCTCTCTCAATGCTGCGAGATGCATGTGCCTGCGTGTGAGAGCTGGTGAAAGAACTTCAGTGAGAAGGGAGAACAAGAAGCTGCAGAGCCAGTGGGGGAGACAGAAGGAGGCCCGTCTTTGATTCCTTTGAGCAACTCCAAATAGAGTTCCAGGCAAAACATATTTGCATGTCTAATCAAGATAAAACTAGAACAGGCCTTGTAGCTACAATCATTTTAACCCTTTCTATCCAGGATCCCTCCGTAGCTGTAGTGGGTGCTATAGCCAAAATTTAGTTCAGTTTTCTAAGGGAAAACCATACGAATCAGACCTCAACAGATCAATTAAACAGCCCATTACTTAAAGACTCAATCCAGCAGCGTGTGATTGGTACAAACCCCAAAGCAAAATTTCCATGAGGGCTATGCTGTTCCAATGATTGCCCTGCTCCCCCTAGGGCAGGTTGAGTGAGCATACAGAGCTCAAAACAGGGGAAGACATCAAAATCATAAACTTCTTTTGAAAATGTAACCTGGAGTAATGGAGAATCAATATTTTGAATAGAGAAAGCTTAATAATTAATTATTACCATTTGATGTATATTTTTAAATGTCAGTTACTGATTCTGTATGTTTTGTTTAAAGTAAAATAATGAACATGTTTGCACAATACTGATCAGTGGAAACGATTACTAGGCTTAAAAGAACACATCTCAGCATGCACCGGAGAACATGAGATCACGAACACTGGGCACAAAATGGAGCTCATGTTTCTGTCCACGCAAGGTTTGGTCTGTGCAGAATGAATGAGAAAGCATACTGTTTGTAAATTCTAACTCAAGCACTGCTTTTAATAAATTAGGTTGGGGAAGTGAAATGGGAAGGCGAATGCTTAAAAAAAATAATAATGAAAAATCCTTCTGTCCCTAGGCAAATATTTATGGCATAAACTCAACAATATGCTCAGTCTTCCCTCTGGGGTGTATAAAAAATTCACCAGTGCGTGTTATAAGCGCCTCTGCCTGACACTTCCACCGCTCGCTACTTAGCAAAATCACGGCCTTTCACATTTTATTTACCCTTCCCCGTGTCAACAGAGACCCCCCCCCCCCACCTCCTCCTACCCTCTCCAGTGTTAATTGTTTCCTTTTTTTCATACCTTTTGTATGAAGATGGTCTTTGGCTTGCCTTTTTTAGAAAACACTGTGTGTGTCTGTGTGTTTTAGGTTCTATCTTTTAGCAGTTAGCAACCTTGGGATAAATGTAGTAAAATAGAACAATAACAACAGTGATGGAATTACATTCTGCTGCTTGTCTTGTATTCTCCCAACCTTGCTACTCTCATGCTACCCCTTTGCTTTGCACCCTCCACTGGCTACCTATCGCTGTTCGCATTCAATTCAAGATCCCCTCTTCATCACTCTACCTGCTGCTACCTCCAATCCCTGGCATCTCCCTGCATCCCCCTCGTCTACCCCAATCCTCCTCTACTGGCCGATTAGTCATGCTTTCCCTCCATTCTCCATCCTCCCTTGCCTGCTCCTTCTCTTCCCTACCACCTCTACCAGAGGCAGACAGACACAATGAGAGCTTCCCCTCACAGCTCTGCAAGTGAGAGAACACCTCAATCCTGCCTGCAATTCAGTCCTGAGCCTCTCTCAAATATATATCCAATGAAGATAAGACCACTAACCAAACCAATTTCACAGACATGAGAGATGTTAGCCTAGTGCAGAGCCACCTAGACACCTGCCTGTAATGCAGCTCTGAGATTGCAAAATAAAAAAGTTTGAAGACTAGCACAAATTGAAAAAGAAGATGTGTCTGCTGACTACAATGTTTCTCAGTAAGAGTGCGCTTTAGTTTGCTACACTGTGGCTTTTAGCACTGTATTCCCTCCAGTTGCCTTGAGGCTTCCCCAAATACAAGTCCTGGCTTCGCCCCTCTGAGCCTGGAGACAGGCCAAACCCGCTGAAATATTCCAGATTTTAAATGGATCAACATTATTCACGGTCGGAATGTCAAAGCTTTATAGGCCTTGGAGGCAAGGTACAGCAAAGCAACACAGAAAGAGAGAGAGAATGAAAGCGCCGCAAGCAACTTCCACAATTTCACTCGCACATCGGCGAGAGATTTGCAGAAACCCCGGAAGGTCACGGTCACACACCTTTAGTAGAAATACAACTGAAGTTTCACCTGCCAGACTCCAACCTTCTACTACACCATCCCATCATTGTGAATGACCAATAGCAGTCTTCTAACTGCCTTTAGAAGTCCTAGCCAGTGTTTAGTTAATCAGGGCTCTACATTTAGATTTTTTTCTACTGTTCCCTTGTAATAATAATAATAACAACAACAACAACAACACTCCTCAGAGTGTTGTCGCTTGTGTAGCCTCTCCCAAGTCAGCACCAATATTACTGCTGATAACAACAAATCCTGGAAGGATTCCGAATGGCATTTCTGACCTGAACACATAGTATCCCAAATCAAATCCCATTCAGCATATCTGGGTATTTTTTTTTCCACTGCAGTCACAGCAGACAAACACTCTTCATTTTATTTTCATAATTTATCTCTTTATCATTATTGATTTTAGCACTTTCCTTTTGGCTTATTGGCGCAGTTGCCATGTAGTGGGAACGAGTCTTACCTACAGCACCTCAGTACGTAGACCCCATTCATCAAAGTGTTGATGTTCCTCATTGTTTTAGAAATGTTTTCTTAAATGGGGAGGGATTCATCAACCTTTTATTTCAAAAACCTGAAATTTGGAAAGCTTTTTCTGTTGCTCTTTCCACCTTTTCCACAAATAATTAAAGGAAACATTTCCCGTGGACCACCTACAGGACCACCTAATCTAAATAAAAAGGGAATCAAGTCGACCACTTATTGTCGATGATACAGGAAAAAACAAGCAATGAACCAAGTGCAACAAATATCAGGACAATAAAATTTGTTGCTTTAAAGAAGACTCAATTTATTATAATGCTGATGATCACCATAACATTTTAAATATTAAGTGTTCACTGTTGTGTCACTGCTTTTATTTATTTCAAGTGTTTAGCATCCTTTTGTCAAGATTTATGTTAAGATGTTTTTTTTTTTGTTTTAATATTATGTTGTATCCAGCAACGGTAGATGTCTTTCTGCTTTTGTTTTATATGTGAACAGCTCAATAAAGCAATAAAGCCACTGCATATGGATCATAATACAAGCTTGCATACACAGCTGTATAGCTTGCTCTACAATCAGAGGGGATGGGAGACACTGGAATGGAGGGTAGGTGTAAGTCAGAATACAACATACAATGAAGAAATGACAACACTGTAGTGAGTAGTCACCCTTCATGTAAAGGTATATTGGTTGTCCCTGAAAGGGGGTCTGGCTACTGATAAAGAGCTTTGGGACACATCTGAGTGCTTAAATAAACTGACAAACTATAAACTTTGTTTTCTTTTTTCTTCTCATATAGGAACATACATTGACTGTGCAGCAAAGCAAACCTGGTGGCCAGTGAATCGCTCTATATTTACAGCCACAGCGACAGCCCCCATTGTACTCATGATAAAAATAGAAATTTAAATTCATATGAACAAAAACCAAGGTGGCCCAGTTGCATAATTTAAGAAGAATGTTATATCAGATTGAATGTTTTTTTTAACACAAACTAAAATTTAAATGTGAAAATGATATGTAGCATTAATACATATTGTTACAACAATTAGATGTTACAACAATTAAGCAGAGACTGGTTTCATTTTTTCATTAATGTAGAACTCCAGTTTTGGATTTATAAATGTAAAAAATGCATGAAACAATAGGACATTGGTGTACCATATGGTATTTGTAGGAGGCGACAGCACTTGGTTTGAAACCTCACACAAGCTCCTCTGACAGGGATGTTAAAGTATTCTTTAGCTTAGTTGGTTGCCATGACTGATCTGTAAAACAAAAGTGATGAAACAGAAGAAAACACTTGACCAATTATTATGTTTATTTGCTGGAAACATATAAACAGAAAACTACCTTACCTTAAAAAAAGGTAACATCAAGGTAAAAGAAAGTGTCGCCATTTGAATAATCAGATTATCAACTCAAAAATGACAAATTAGAATTTTTTTTTTTTTTAATGTATTTAAAAAATTACACAGTAATAAGTGCAACTATACTTGTACTTATTATTTTAGGTGAGTTTTGAGGAGCCAATGAAAATATATATATATTTTTTTTTGTTTGCGGCCGTTGCTGTGTTGTGGGGAAGGAGATGTAGGTTCCTGCCCTTCTCACCAAAGATCCTGTCACTTGATGATCCACGTGCGACATGGTTAGTTGATGGCAGGTAATGTTTTATAAACTGGGTTTGGAAATTCTTTTTTTCAGCTTTTTGGCACACTGGCCCATTTTCCTGGGTTCACAAAACTGAAGCCATATGCACAATACTATTTATATTACACAGTTAAAAAATGGGGCAGCTGGGCCTGTGGTGCTTCATAACTACGGACCGCCGGGCCATGGTTGATGTCGAACCCTGCAAATTAAACTCGGCATTGCTAAAACAGTGATGTAATGTACTAAAATAAAAAGCAAATGATGAACTTACTGAATTATATCCCTGGCCGATATCTGGTTTCTTTACTGTACGTGTTTATTGAACTAAACTGAAGGACGTTTAGACTTGACCCAGGCATCAGTAAAAACAAGCTTTGTAATCATTACCTCATTAATGCAACGCTTTGGATAATAAAGTTCACAGTTCCTTCTATATGTGTGTTTTACAATGGACAAAAGTTGTGATGTCAGGTTGAAAGAGGCAGCACCGTTCACTGAACATGTTATATTGTGTCTAATTCACCTGGGATGCAGGGTTCATCGGGGCTGTAGTAAATTCCAAGGCTATAATTCTAAGTTTGAAGTATAACTGTAAGGTTGAGGGTTTTGGATAAGATTTGTACTGTTACTGCATAATAAATTCATGGCTTTGTTTGGTTAAAACAACACTGAGCATTACTTAAACACTTATGGCAAGTAGAACCCCATAAATGTACCAAACCCATTTTGAAAACCACATTTCTTATGATTTGTTCAACACTTATTTTGTAAGTGAAAAGACTGTATGGAGCAATGTAACGCTTTTGCAGTTATTTTTTTTATTATTTAGTCATTTAGCAGACACTTTTACCCAAAAAGCTTTACAGAGAACTATGCATCAACAGCTGCTGCTGCAGAGTCACTTACAATAAGACCTCGGTTTTACATCTCATCCGAAGTACGTTGCACAAAGTCACAAGTTTCCCAAAGAAAAATATTTAAGAACATATGATCCAGCCCCAGTCGTTCAGCATTGGTAATAAAGGGATACAATGTGGGGGAAATGTTTTGCTCATTATATTAGTTTGCTTGTTTTTTTTAATCAGGGGTAACAATATATTTTGTGAATGAGGAGTCTGATTGAGGTGAAATCTTTTGGAGTTTCAGTGCATTCGTTAGATGTTTTGCTCTTTAAAACATTATATATTTAGGGCAAGCAGTCCTACATGACTAAAAAGGGCAACATGTCCCACCATCTGTCTGTTTGTTTATCTCTGAGCCTGTTTGTGACTCGTTGCTGGGTACTCTACTCCACCTCAGCCCCCCCTCCCCCCCCACCTTCTTGGCCAGCGCTAGTCTGAATGATTGAAAGCAATTAAAACTATCATCCACAGTGACTGGGGGCAGGCCCAGGGCTGCGAGAGGAGAGCTGCCACACTGCATCAGACTCTGAGCTCCAGAGGCTGGCAGGGACAGGAGGACTGCACTGTCCAGCCGGGGAGCGCAACGCGGAGCAGGGAGAACAATCAATACCAAAACAGGCACCCTCGCCAGCCAGGCTAATAGAGAGGGTGGGGACTGCACTGTCCAGCCGGGCTAATGCAGGGGGAGCTCTTATACTGTATTGTATGTGTGGATAGAAAATGTGACTATATCTACCCAGTCTGTCGGTCTACTGTCTTTTCTGATCTATTTATCTGTCAGTTTGTCTGTATGTCTGTTTTTATCAAACTGCTTTTATCAATTGTCTTTCTGATTCACCTTTAATCACCCTTAATATGTTTGCTCTGTCTGCTGCATCTGTGTGCCTGTCCATCTGTCTAGCTATTGTGCATTAGCTGTAGGTTTCATCTGGCTATTTGATCAATTTATTATCTCGATCAATCTGCCTGTTCTGTCTATGTATTTGTTTGTCTTCGGTTTTATAAGAACATAATATACTAAGAACGAAAGAAACTATTCAGCCCTTAATGCTCGTCCAGTTCTTTATTATCTATCTTCTTGTCCGTTTCAGCTACTTATCTCAATCTGTCTTGGCTGTCTGTTGACTGTCCTCAATATAAAGAGTGGGAGTATACATTTTCCTTCGTTACTACCTGCAACAGGGAATGCCTGACCAAAATTAAATGAGAACCGCAGCGCAATATAGATATAGATTTCGGACATAATATCAGGAATTGTAGCGGCTGGAGTTTCCAATTGTTCTGTATCATCAGTTTAAGAGACAAGCACCGTCAAAGCAGAGAAAAAAGCATAACAAGCTATACAAACTAATTATATTGAAGAAAGATGATTCTTGAAATGTTTGATAACAGTTATACTGATTATCTTCAGTGTTTTCTGGAGCAGACAAGTGAAAAAACCTCCTCAGCCCAGGCATTGCTGTTCCCTTAAACACGCATGCGTTTCATTCAATTTGCTGCAAGGTTACTTCCCAACGAAACCCCACATAACCATAAAGAGGCCTCTTTCCATTGCTATTTTACGAGCAGCAGTAAAATGACACAATCCCTCGTCAAAGCCATTATTTATTGTATAAACGTTTTGTTTTGCTGCACGAATGAATGTAGTAACTGTATGTATGAACCACCTAATAATAATAATGCATCTTGATCTAGTCTATTGAAGCATGAACCCCATTTGTCACTGATTTTTATGTCTACATTTATACAACATCTTTTGATGTTGAAAAGTTTTTGAAGATTTTTTGTGTAATCACTGGTAATGACTGCTGACTAGTGCAAATGAAACTTAAACCTGCCTGTAAATGAAAGTGGGAGCAGTATAGTTTATTTTATTTATGTGAAATAAGCCCTGAAAAGAACTACAATGTTATGCCTTATATATCTATATCTTTTAAAATAATGTGTGTTTTCATTCTTATAGGGTAATCCATTTTATAGCTCTTTATAAGGCTGGTATTTTTATTCTAACTTGACTGTTGTTCACTGTGACAGAAACCTGAGAGGGTGCTAAGTAGCGAAAGGGGAAGTCTTCGGACGGGCTGGCCTGAAAATTCATTTCCAGGGTCGGGAAGTCGGTCTGACTGGAAGAAGGCAAGACTCCAGTGCAGGAATGTATTGACCCAGATGGTAAATGATGTAGCAGCTGCAGGCACAGACAGCTGCAATCGTTTACCAAGGGGTCATGCGATAGCGTAAAGGGGATGGAGAATCGTAAATCTTTTTCGCTTGGTTTAAAAATACGAGGAACTGGAAGGAGATTTCCCTAAATAAAGAGAGAAATAAAAAGAAAGTTCATGAGAATTTGGTCTGTTTAGTAACTGTCTATGTTTTGTTATCACTAGATGGCTAAACATGAATCCGGAGCTGTCGCCAAGGGCCAGCACAAAACTGGATCAACACTGCACTACAGTCATGATTAACAGTGTTATCACCATTTGTTCACCACTATAGCACGTATTATATTGTACTTCACCACAAGCACTGAGAACACTCACTTTGGATTTGTGATCGTGTGTGTCTAATTGTGTGTGTTATGTACTGTGCTTATTATTTACTGTAATCCCCCTTTTTCACTGTGCAATACACATTGGTGTGTATTGCAAGCTCTTCATTATTTACTGGCTGGTCATCAGACTATTGGATTATAAACCCAATAAAACAACCCAATTCACCCATACTTTTTTGTCTGTTTGTTCTTTGGATTACTGCATCAGCGCTGCACCTGCTATACACCTGCTACTAATTACCATTTTGCCACATTCACGTGAAATGTTTAGGTCAGAAAAAAAATAGTTTCTAATTATTAACACAAATACAAGTCTGAAGACTGGTATTAAAAGAAGTCAATGTCCCTGACTGAGGATCAGACCTTCATGCTGGGCCCCCGTTTCTCTGAAAGACCCTGTGCTCCAGTCAGGCTGGTCTCAGCTGAACTCCTGTCTAATGAGCATTGTTAAGGAGTTCATTCCTGACAGCTGCTATGCTGAAACAGAAATCCCAGGCATCTTCTGTCCTGTCCTGCAGCACCACTAGCTTGTGAAATCCCACTGTCACCTTCGCTTAGTTTCAACATTAGCACAGGTGCTCTCCCTTACATCCTGGCTCTCTAATTTGACAGGGCTGTTTTGTCAGTGCAACAAATTCCTAACAGTCCAATAGTAGGACACTAATAATCGAGACCACCAGTAAAACACCAGCTCTGTAGAACCCTGCCGTGCCAATTTAAATCACAAGACAGTCCATTCCTCAAGCAGGCTGGGGTACAGGGGGGTGGTGTTAACCCTGTCAGAGCCAGCTTGGTCTACCCAAGGGCAAGGAATGGGGGGCTTGAACTATCCCAATCCCCCAGATAGACTTCACGTGGATCCTCAAAAGACACAAAAGGAGGCACCAACTGTTTTAATTTAGGCCTCTGTAGGGAAAGTGTATTTCCTCCCCTCTTATTAGCTTTGTTAATATTATTACTGGTCCTAATTTTGATTGTGCAGAGAATCTTTTGATTCTTCTCTTGTTTTAATTAGATTTAGGATATTAAATACACCGCCTGTTGCATCCTGGTACCTGTGCTGTAAATCTCATGGTCTGATTGCAGCTATACTATTTGTTTGTTTTGAGACCAGTGGTGATGTACCAGAAAGCTGTGGTAACTCTTCATCTATGGCATTGATATTGTCATTGACATTTATCCTTTGATAACATGGAGGAAAATATAAATATTACTTAATATACTTTTTTTCTAAGAACTGCTAAAGTCTGATAACAGCAAAGACAGGAATATTTGCTTTGTTGGTTAATGTGGGGGTTGCTTTATCAGTGTTTGTTTAATAAAATCTGAAGTCCAAATTATGATGGATTAAAATGTTTATTACCGTTTTATGTCGGTAAGTTGGCAGAAGAGAAAGCCTCTGTTTCTTCCCACTTGTATGAACAACTTCTCCAGGTAAACTGCTTTATATTGGCGAGCAGGTATCAATATGAATGAAACAAACTGTTCCTACAGATAAATCGTTGCAGACAACAGATTAACTTTATTGTGAAAATTCTAAGGATAAGGAAGGATAAATCAAAGATAATGTAGTCAATCAATCTTTATTTTATATAGAGCCTTTCATAGTGGATCACAAAGCGCTTTACAAGATACAGTTTAAAAAAAAAGCATAATACATTAAATACTGGCTATTTGTTAATATGATGGGGAGCTAGTACAGTTAGTGGACAAAAGTCTGAAAAATACATTGTGTAAAAAATAAAAAAAATATTAAAAATCCCCATAAAAAACAGTATTATTACCAGGTTTAACAGTTCATTTTAAAACTCCAAAGAGCAAACTATACAGTCAGTTTTCTTGAATGTGCACAATTCATTTACATGTTTGCCAGGAATATATGCTTGTCGACCTGATGTATCACCTTACAGAAAACTTTTACTGTCTTTCTCTAAGGCTCAAGCATACTGTATTGTGCACCCTCCCTCCATTTCAAAATGATTTCCCTGAGCTACACAATAAATCTGTTTTCAGCAGTAGAAATCTACAAACCTCACCACACAGGCTTCATCTCTCCCCTCTCCCTCAAGCCCTTACCTCTCAGACGACAGGCAGCCAGCACGAGCCGTCTCTTGAACTTGAGCAGTATAAATTATTAACATTTACTAATAACCACTAAATACCCTTTTTGTCCCGTCCATTACCGACCTGTCACAGCCATTCAGCGAAAGTGAATCATAGTTTTGATCCGAATGGCAGAAGTTAAACTGTTCCTGCGGAGTTTGGGGTCACGTACGCACTTTTCAAGGCACTCCCGGACCCAGAGCTCGCCTGACTGAGCGCCTCCCGGAATTTCTTGAATCTCGGCAGGAAAGCCGGTCATTGCCCCGAGCAGCGAGGAGCTGTCACCTCTCGTTAGCATCTGCTAGAGCTTGATGCCTGGACCTTGATTAGAGCCTCGCAGTCCCTGGAGACGCGTTTAAAGCTCAGGGATTAGGTCAAATAGTCTGGTAGAACCAATCGGACAGCGGGTCATTGATGAGTCAATGGCACATCTTGCAATCAACATGCCTCGGGAGCCAGGGTGAATAAAAATGTTTAAAAAAAAAAAAAAAAAAAAAAAGACGAAAAATAATAACTGCGAAGATTTGAGACAGAAGAAGAGATATAAATAGAAAAGTCTCAGAGGTGGTTTTCAGAGTCTCCACATGTGTTTCATTTATTGAAAAAGAAACATTTAAATAATATATATATATATATATATATATATATATATATATATATATATATATATATATATATATGTGTGTGTGTGTGTGTGTGTCTGTGTGTCATTGTCTTGTGGTGTGTTTGTGTGTGTCTGTGTGTCTGTGTGTCATAACAGGCTAATAGAATAGATACATTTTATAACTAAAGTATGTCTGAAATATGAAGTACTTTATTTAATTTCCGCTCAATTAATAATTTTGTTTCATATATACATAAATAAGCACTTATTTGGTCAGCTTAATAAGTCTTCAATATCATAAAGTTAGCTGACAAAAAAAAAAAAAAAAAAAACAAGATAACAATGTACAGTGGTCACATTTTGGTGCCATTACCCACTAAAAAAACACAAGATAAAATATTTAAAATATCAACGGCCAAATTGTTTTTTTTAAGCTTTTACTGCAGATAGCCAGCATAAAACATTAATTGGTAATCAATATTTTAAGCGTTTTGGAGTAAAAAGCTCTTTGAAATGAAAAGTAATGTTCCGAGTCATTCCACACAGAAAAGCTGCACACAATGTCCTTGTTGTAGTCCAGACTTGCTACACACCTGCTATGATTTTATTTGTTCTGTCAGACTGACTTGGAATAAGATAGCCAGTTCCTGATTCAGACAGCCTGACTATTGAGTACAATAGGGTCAGATAGGGATATCCTCATTAACTTGGATTAAATAAGTTCCTGTTTAATCATAGTGAAATCATAAACATACTTTAATAAATACTTTTTGTCGATAGGTTGTAGTGGCCCAGGGGAGGACTTTAATAACCCCTTTTAGAAATGTAAAAACTCTGATAAAATCTCCTTTTTCTAGGCTAAATAGATTCCCTCAACATATTCTCGGTGCCAAGAGCTCAGGGATTAGTTCCTCCTCTCTCTAAAAGCTGCAGTGTATTTTTTCTGGCTTGTGTGGTGACGTTAGACCAGGAAGTAATTGACACTCATATAGTACTGGGATATGTAAGCACTGCTACACTTTTAATAATAATAAATAAAAGATTTAAACAAAATAAAAACACTGAACAAACAAAATGGGACAGTGGCCAAAATAAACAGACAATATAGATACGGAACAAACAAACAAGTATGGTGCTAGTGTATAACCCAGCATGCATAGCAATTGTTTACTTTAGGTTTCACTTTAGGTTTCTCTCCAACTCATGACTCCTGTTCCACCTCTGAACAACCCAGCCTCGATCAGCCAAAACTGCGGGTTTTTATACATGTGACCGTCTCCAAATTATTCATAAATTAATCAATCTGGAGACGGTCATATTCTGCACAAGTTCAGCATGGATGGGGAAGTTTAACTTCATCTATGCTGCAAAACAATTAACAATAAAATAACGTGTTTTTACACATAAACAATACATTAAAATAAAAATAATACAAAACCGTACAATACACACAAGGGTGGGGTGTACCCCGTTACACCTTCTTGTGATCTAGAGACCAAAACTAAAGTGTAACTGGGGATTGGCAGTGGAAACAACTGTCCTAGGGCACAGAAATGTGCAACAGCAGTATGTCATTTCCAATGCCAAAAAGCCAAGTACAACAATGTCCGCTCTTGGTCACTTTTTTACCCCAAAAGAAAACTCTTACAAATATAACCCCAATAACTACTAACCATCTGCTGTAGCATGCCCTTGATTTACCCTCTGCAGGACACACATGCACTGCCTGACACTCATCTGAAAGCTAGAGCAGGGGGTTTAAACTCTGGTCATCAGATACAACAGTCCAGGCTTTTGTTTCAGTGAAGAGCTAAATATTTGTTTTAAACATGCATTGTGTTCCATTGCACGTAAGACAGACCATACAGACAGCCTCTGAGACTGTGTTCATCAACAGACTACAATACAAATTAAAAAAGAGGTGCAGAGACAAGAAATGGGTTTAGATTTTTTTTTTATTAATAGACCAACTGGATCCCAAACTTGTATTACCAGAACATTTTCATAATGTAAAAATGGAAGTATTGACATGAAGATGGATAACAAGGTGTACAGTAATAAATCAATACTGTCATTTTGATCTGAAATATGCTTGTTAAGTAACATTACTGTTACATTTTATGTCAAACGAATTTACCATCTACACAAAATCCAATAGCATTTACGATCTACAAGAAATCCAGTACATTACCAAACACTAGTTTTCCGTCCTCCCTTTCCTTTACCCCCAAATTACCAAATCTTCATGTCAAATTCTTCCATTTTTTAAAAATACATTTTTAGCTTTAATTTTTTAATTATGAAAATAAAATATTTTAACTGATGTGACTTATCTAATGCAAATCCAGAGGCAGAAAATGTATATCCTAGCAACACTAGGATACCTACTGTACTAGCACTACTATAAGCGCATAACTACAGTATCAATGTTTTAATGCAAACTGGCAACGGGAACCAGGCTCCAATTTGATGAGTTGATTCACCAATATGTAATGGAAGCTCGGGAAATGGAAGGAGGGATGATCATTACTCGATGCATTGATTAATTGCTGCATCACTAAATTTATATAGTACTGTATATGTTGGGACAGGTCGCGTGATTTAGCAGTTAATTGAAAGTGAGGCTTTTTTCTGACTGTTAGAAATATGGCGCAGCCAATCTTTCATGAAAAAAGAGAGCTCAAGGTGTTAAGGACTATTACACTTGAAGACAAGGATTGAAAACCTGAGCTTTCAGTATAAGTATCATGTAAAAGCAAATCTATACCAAATTTTACACCTACATCATGTAAAAAGTGTGAAGTTGCCTCTTCTTCTGCTATATCCTCATGCATCCCCTCCAGGAAGATAATGAAAGGTAGGAAAACTGAGTTTTAAATCTTGTTTTGCACAAAATAAATATATTTTTGTAGTTACCCCTTTACAAGCATGGCTATGTTAGTAACAGCCATCTTCAGTCTCAGTGGATGTGTCACTGTGTCTCAATACTCAGGTGTACCTGCCCTGCAGATTCAGAATCACTTCACTGATCTTGACTGAGATCTGACAGGAGCTGTGTTAGAGAGTGACCAAAGGACTAGCTAATTCAATATGACAAGTCAAGTTCATCTCAATCTCAGAAGACCTACAACTCCCTGGAAGCCACACACTGTTCCTTAATAACAAGCACTAGTCTAAAAACCACCCATTTGCAGCTCTTCAGCACTGTCATTACCTAGCACCTTGATTACTAGTATAAAACACGCCAGTCACCCTCCAGCACAACCCCCTCCATCTTAATAATGAACACTAGCCTAGACACTATTCTCAGCTCTCCAGCACTGTCATTACCCTGCATCTTAATAATGAGCACTAGTATATCATTCACAGCTCTTCAGCACTGTTATTACCCAGCACCTTGATTACTAGTCTAAAGCTCTCCAGCACGCTTCCTGCACAGTGAGGAGTGGTGTGGACTGTAGGATGGTCTCTGATTGGTTCAGGAACAGAGAGGAAGTAGGCAGTGAAGCAGGAGGAATGAAGGGAGACAGGCAGAGCCCGTCCATCCCCCGGGCCTAAAAAATACAAGTTCATGTTTCAGCACACCGTATGTTCCTTCCTTCGCAGCTAAACAAGATGAAATACCACAGCGTCTAGCAGGGCTTGCTTGCTCTGTTTATCTCGATGTGCATTCAGTCCTTTCTGAGCCACCAGCTAGTGGTGGCAGCATGTTCCTGCAGGGCCTGTCTGCCTGCCTTCCCACCGGAGTTTGAGTTTGAGTGTGTGTGTGTGTGTGTGTGTGTGAGTGAGAGTGAGTATGTGTGTGAGAGTGAGTGTGTGTGTATCTGTATGATTGTGTATGTGGAGAAGGAGAAGCATTTTACAATTCCTCCTTAAAAACACACCATGGAAAAACCTTGATCTGACCAGCAGCAGATATGATTTCTGTTGTATTTAGTGATATTAAAGGCGTTCTAACCAGAATGCTTAAAATCCAACTGCATTCGTCTCAGATGCTTTATTAACATTATTACTAGTCCAATTTTATTGTACATAGAATCAATTGTTTTCAGGCCAGTTAACAGCTGCTGCCATGTTGTGTGATCGCTGTTCTCACAACAGCTGTTCAGTGTCCTTCCACAACGGTTTGATGTCCATATCCTTCCTCTGGGGGATTTAATTTTGTTGTTATTAGTTGTAGTATTAGAAGTCACAAGTGTAACAAGTTTGAAGTCTTGATTTCTCAGTGGACACAAGTAATATAAACGTCACAAACAAATACTAGCAACAGATGTTGCCAGCAGGACTGAATGGTTGGCAGGGGTGCTCAGGTCACTGAATGGTGGGCAGGGGTGCTCAGGTCACTGAATAGTTGGCAAGGGTGCTCAGGTCACTGAATGGTTGGCAAGGGTGCTCAGGTCACTGAATGGTGGGCAGGGGTGCTCAGGTCACTGAATGGTGGGCAGGGGTGCTCAAGTCAGACTTGAGGTTCTTTCTCTCTCAGAGCTTCTACTAGGCTTCCAGTCCCCTGCCTGACTGTGCCATTGTTCAAAAGGCATTTAAAACAAAATTATGAAGACGTAACAGCTGCCACTCAGTTAATAGTGGACATTTGGCCTTTTGAAAATCACCACAGTTCATTTGCTTTTGAGATTATCTTTTTTTGGAACGTTTCCATAAGTCATCCATCATTCTTGGCATAATTCTGTTAGTACATCAACCAGAAGATGAAATGTCTTTATCTCCCGGGGTCTCCTTCAGGCCAGCATCCTTCTTTTAAACTCCTTTTCTTACCTGTTAACTTGCCTGATGCGAAGAGAGTCTGACGTATTTCATAACTCTGGGTTATTTGCATTTTTAGCATCAGCAAACAAATTCACATACAAGACACAAATAAAATGTCTGTGCCTGGACTGACCACCACCCTCTTCATAGCTTCAGTTCAAGACACTTCTTCTGTGGATAGAAAATCAAGCCCTGGGGGCAAATTATTAAGAGAAACCTCTTGGTCTAAGAATTCATCCTATAAGAGAACAGTCTTAAGTGAGAAGTCTTGAGCTGTGTTTCTCCTGTCATGAACCCAATTCTAAACACCTTTCTTGACTTGCAAGCTGTTCCAATGATTGCCCTCCTCTCCCGCTGCAAGCAGGTTCATTCAGTTCTCAGTGTGGTTAGTAAAACATTCTCAGGGCAGGTTGAGGCTCAAAACAGGAAAAGATGTCATAGGTGCCGAGAGTCAAAATCCTAAACTTCTTTTGAAAAGCTAAGCTACAAGAATGTAACTTTGTGGAATGATAGAAAACCAATATGACTTTAACTACTGACCTTTCAGCATCTTGAGCAGCTTTCAATTCTTCAGGTCTCTAAACAAGTATAAACCTTACTGTCAGTGGAAATGATTACTAGCCTCAAGAGTATGTGCTCCACAAGGATGTACCTAAGAATGCTCCTGAGAACGGTTTAGACAACAGGAGCCCAGTGCCGAAGACTGACAATACTGGAGAAGGAAGCCCTGTCCTGTCAGCATGCCTGTCTGTAGAAAGGGCAGGTAAAGGACAAGTATCAAGCATGTTGAAGCAAATGCTTAGTCAACCTGACAATTGAAAAAAAATGCATTTGCTGCACAGGTAAATAAATACACCAGGTTGGACCCCTCTTTCCAGGTGAGAAGGCTGCAGGTTAGTAAAGGAAAGTTATTTATAATGTATCAACCCTGAGAGCTATATGAGTTTAACCAATGTGCCTGGGAGCGGTGTCAGTGAGAGATTGTGATCTCTTCTACCCCAGGTTCAGAGACAGGTAGCTCCTGAACAGTACAAAAATAGTGTTTACCTGATCCAGCCAGCCTGCACAGCCTACCCTGCTCGCTGTCCAGAATCTCAAAGGTGCACTCTACTTAAGAGTGCCACTACGTGTTAGAACCTCAAACAGGCCAAGTTACGCATGAGAAATTGAGACAAAGTAAAAAATTACAGCAGTGGTTGGGATTGGATTTGTTTTCTGATATACATTCTTTGTATTTTGTTTGATATATTTTTTCTGGGATTTTTTTTGGTGAAGAAAACTCCACAAATACGACCACTGTATCTTTAAATATATAACATACAGTACTGTAATGAATTAAAAATATCAGAGAGCTGGTTAGCACATTTCCTACTAGTCTCTCAGCTCTAACCGCTAGGACAGACTGTCTCCCTCCTCATCAGTCCACTCTAAACACTAGGCCACACTGCCTCCCTCTTAGTCCCTCAGCTCTAACCACTAGACCACACCTTCCAGTACCTCAGCTTTAACCATTAGACCACATTGGCTCTCCCAGTCTCTCAGCTTTAACCACTAGACCAAACAGGCTCTCTCCCAGTCTCTCAGCTCTAATCATTAGACCACACTGCCTCTCTCCCAGTCTCTCAGCTCTAACCACTAGATCACTCTGCCTGCCTCCTGGTTCCGAAGCCCTGTTTGCTGTGCCTCCTCACTCCTCATGGTCCTTAGTTTTTTCTCATCAGTCTGGTTCCTGCTGGTGTATTGGAAGTGAAAGCACAGCTGTTCTCCTCGAGGTACAGTGTGAGAAGCCGGGAGCCACCTTCTCTCTCTCACAAAAAATCGAGTGTTCCTGTCACAGGCACCAGCTGCGCTTCTGGGAGATACTACCCACTCTTTTTTTTATTTCTTGCTCCATGTTTTTATGGAGCCACAGAATATGAAATGTTAAATATACCACAACCTTTCCCTGCTTGGAAACATAAACCCCACTGCTGCCCCCAGTATGTTCCTTCCCATACACTGTGCCTTTACAGCTTTTCTCAAGTGGTAAAATACATTAATGAAAACCCTTCAAACAAATACTAAAACATGTAAAATACATCTCTAAACTGCTAACACATTTGCAAAACTGATCACTCATTTCACTCTGTGACAGAGAAAGAATGAATCTTGTTTATAAATCTCCCTCCTGACTTTTGAGGACGCTATGCAAAAGGGAACAGTGTGCACTGGACTTGATGGTTTGGCATTTCATTCCAGGGTCAGTCAGAAGTCGACCATCCAGGAAGGGTGCAGAGCCACAGTATACCAAGTCATCGCCTCAGACAGGAGGCGATGTGTCAATCGCGAATTGGAGGAGAAACGATTGCACTCGCTAACCAAGGGGGCGTGGCTGAAGGTACAAAAGGGGATGTGGCCGAGCAAACTGCTCCTTTGCTATGGTTGCGAGAACCGCTGAAAGACTGTGATTTAACCGTGAGTGTTTAGTGTTTGTTTGTTTTGTTGTACTAATTGTGCTCGTTTGTTCTTGTTAGATGGCTAACGTGTACGGGGAGCTGTTGGTAAAGGTCAGCACCAACCCGAACAGCACTGCACTACTGTTCACTAATAAAATGCATTTCACCACTTGCACGTTAGCACTCACTCTGGTGATCGTGTTTGTGTTCTGTGTGTGTTTATACTGTATATATTATTTCAGGACTGTACCCCGAGGTTTCACTGTGCAAAAGGTTGTTTGGACCGTGAACTTTGTTGTCTGTCATGTTTAAGCATTGCATCACATCTACACCTGCGCACTGCAAACCACTTTTCCACACACCTGTAAACACACACATACAGTAGCAAAACTTTGAACAAATCATCTAATTTATTCCTAACGTGAAGATACCTGCATTTTGAGGTTCCTCCTCAAAATGCAGATATCTTGTGCAACTGACAACAATCAAAACACATTTATTTAAGCAAATGTTCCACTCCTGGAAACTCAATCCATACAATTTAATAAACATTTTGTACAGGAGAATCATGTATAAGATATACTCACCCAAAATATACCATTATAAGATATGGTCTGAGCTAAAAACAACATTCAATCAATCGATGAAGATGAGGGCTAGTTTCAATGAATACACAATGAGAACTTGTCCACCATTGACCGAATTGTCAAGAAATATGACCTTCGAATGAAACAAATCTGACGAGTACCTGTTGAGAGTAATAGTGAAAGGGTGAAGGAATCACATTACTAGTATGTTCAAAGAGATGGTAAGGAGAATATAAATAAATATATACTG
Organism: Polyodon spathula; assembly: GCF_017654505.1. Classification (NCBI taxonomy): domain Eukaryota; kingdom Metazoa; phylum Chordata; class Actinopteri; order Acipenseriformes; family Polyodontidae; genus Polyodon; species Polyodon spathula. Next base: position 6,965,734 of record NC_054559.1, on the reverse strand, counting down.
TATTGTACTGCATACATAGACCACATGCAATAGCGGACAAACCATTTACAATTAATTGGTTCACAGGTAGGTCTAAAGGACTAAACATCAGTAAAACAAAAGTTATGGCATCAACATCAAGAACATATAACCGATTACTAAGAAACAAAAGAGCTGGACAACACTGACTCCTTTACATACCTGGAAAGCATAAAAACTCACAGAGGTGGAAAAGACGAGGATATTAAATCTAGAACTGCCTTCTTCCAACTGTGACCTATCTGGAAATAAACATATAGCAAATTTACCAAGCTCAAACTATACCGTAGCTGTGACATCAAATAGCAGATCCGCCTCAAACTATACCGTAGCTGCGACATCATATAGCAGATCCACCTCAAACTATACAGTAGCTATGACATCATATAGCAGATCCACCAAACTCAAACTATAGTGTAGCTACATCGTGTCTGTGCTGCTAGTGGACTCACAGAACCAACTAATAGGAAATTCAGGACTACATGAGTTTGACCCTTGCAGTCTCTCTTCAAAACTTAAACTAGAAATTAAGAGTTTGGGGTCATCTTTGATCCTGAGCTATCATTTGAGACTCATATTAGGGAAGTTGCTAAAGTATCTTTTCACCATTTGTTCAGAATACCGTTTCTAGAATTCTGACTAAAACCAGGGAAAAGTGAACATATTACCCCTGTTTTGGCCTCTTTAAGCTGGCTCCCTGTGCAGTATAGAATACATTTGAAAATTTTGCTGTTAACTTACAAGGCCCTGATTGGATTAGCACCTAGTTATTTGCAGTAGTTAATGACCCTGTATCTTTCAAACCGCACTCTGAGATCACAGGATGTGGGGGTGCTGGTTATTTCTAGGGTCAACAAAAGCAACACAGGAGGTAGGGCTTTTCTTGTAGAGCTCCTAAATTATGAAATGCTCTGCCTTCATTTGTCAGGGAAGCTGGGACTGTTCAAGTTTTCAAGTTCAAACTAAAAACGCATTTTTATAAAATGGCTTTATCTTAGTGGGTTTTCATTAGGCTTGCTACTTTTTGATTTTAATCGGTAAAGTTTGTTAAACATCAAATTCTCCAAAACATATGAGTTTGACTGGAATAAATTTATATATGATAAACATCAGTAAAACCACTTGATTTTTTTTCTTATCTAAAATAATTATTTAGAAATCATTTCTAGTCTGCGTAGTTTTTGTACTTGCTGTCTGTCCCATCTCCGTTCCGATCTGAATGGCTAGGGGTCGCTGTCAGTCATCTCAAGTGGTCCTTTAATAGGCTAGTGAAGTTTCACCATCAGTCATTTCATCCTGTTCTGACAGATTTCGTTGGCTGAAGCAGCACTAGAATGCTCTCTAGGGTTACCACCTGGCCCCATAATTCCGGAACACTTTGGGATTGGTCATGGTTTTTAAGTTGCCCTTAAACTGAAAGCAATAAACATTAATTGAACACTAAGCATTGTGACCAAACGTTATTTCGATTAGAATGTTGGTAACTATGGTTTTGTACAGGTAACACAAACACTAAAACTGACTCATTGTTTGCAAAACTACTAATACATATATCTAACACACAAAATGCTAAATTCTAAACCATCTGTATGGTTTAGTTTCATAAGTGAGTGGCTTGTTTTCAAAACACATATACCTGTATGCTGTTGCTCACACTTAAGGCTCATTACTTTAAATAAACATTCCACACCATGAAATGCACATTTCACAATTTATCAATCTATAATCAAATGTCACTCAAGCATAAAAAGTTGATGTTAACCACAAAACAAATCGCAAATTGTGCTGAAATGGAGCAGGCAAGTTAGTAGACATGGTCATGGACATGGACTTGAAGAGAGGGTTGATCGTGGTCATGGTCGTGGTATTTGACACAGAAGACAGCCAACCCTGGTGAGACCACAGCGTATTGCTGGAGCAAATGAAATCCGAGCAACAACTGTGGACCATGTCATCAACTGCAATGTGACAATATGGGGAGCAGGGCTGACTGCAACCAAATCTGCAGCGATCAGCAGTTGCTATAATTTGTACCTTTTGAAATGAGAATAGGTAAGTGTGAATAAGAACATAAGAACATAAGAAAGTTTACAAACGAGAGGAGGCCATTCGGCCCATCTTGCTCGTTTGGTTGTTAGTAGCTTATTGATCCCACAATCTCATCAAGCAGCTTCTTGAAGGATCCCAGGGTGTCAGCTTCAACAACATTACTGGGGAGTTGATTCCAGACCCTCACAATTCTCTGTGTAAAAAAGTGCCTCCTATTTTCTGTTCTGAATGCCCATTTGTCTAATCTCCATTTGTGACCCCTGGTCCTTGTTTCTTTTTTCAGGCTGAAAAAGTCCCTTGGGTCGACACTGTCAATACCTTTTAGAATTTTGAATGCTTGAATTAGGTCGCCACGTAATCTTCTTTGTTCAAGACTGAACAGATTCAATTCTTTTAGCCTGTCTGCATATGACATGCCTTTTAAGCCCGGAATAATTCTGGTCGCTCTTCTTTGCACTCTTTCTAGAGCAGCAATATCTTTTTTATAGCAAGGTGACCAGAACTGCACACAATATTCAAGATGAGGTCTTACTAGTGCATTGTACAGTTTTAACATTACTTCCCTTGATTTAAATTCAACACTTTTCACAATGTATCCGAGCATCTTGTTAGCCTTTTTTATAGCTTCCCCACATTGTCTATATGAAGACATTTCTGAGTCAACAAAAACTCCTAGGTCTTTTTCATAGATTCCTTCTCCAATTTCAGTATCTCCCATATGATATTTATAATGTACATTTTTATTTCCTGCGTGCAGTACCTTACACTTTTCTCTATTAAATGTCATTTGCCATGTGTCTGCCCAGTTCTGAATCTTGTCTAGATCATTTTGAATGACCTTTGCTGCTGCAACAATGTTTGCCACTCCTCCTACTTTTGTGTCGTCTGCAAATTTAACAAGTTTGCTTACTATACCAGAATCTAAATCATTAATGTGAATCATAATTTGAGAATTAATCTTTTGTGCGGGACTTTGTCAAAAGCTTTCTGGAAATCTAAATAAACCACGTCATATGCTTTGCAATTATCCATTATCGATGTTGCATCCTCAAAAAAATCAAGCAAGTTAGTTAGACACGATCTCCCTTTCCTAAAACCATGTTGACTGTCTCCCAGGACCCTGTTACCATATAGGTAATTTTCCATTTTGGATCTTATTATAGTTTCCATAAGTTTGCATATAATAGAAGTCAGGCTTACTGGTCTGTAGTTACCTGGTTCAGTTTTGTTTCCCTTTTTGTGGATCGGTATTACGTTTACAATTTTCCAGTCTGTCGGTACCACCCCTGTGTCAAGAGACTGCTGCATGATCTTGGTTAGCGGTTTGTAAATCACTTCTTTCATTTCTTTGAGTACTACTGGAAGGATCTCATCCGGCCCAGGGGATTTGTTTATTTTAAGAGCTCCTAGTCCCTTTAACACTTCTGCCTCAGTTATGCTAAAGTTATTTAAAACTGGATAGGAACTGGATGACATGTGGAGCATGTTGTCAGTATCTTCCTTTGTAAAAACTTGTGAAAAGTAATCATTTAATATATTTGCTATTTTTTTTTCTTCATCTACGATTTTGCCATTTGTATCTCTTAAACATTTAATCTCCTCTTTGAATGTTCTCTTGCTGTTGTAATATTGGAAAAACATTTTGGAATTGGTTTTAGCTCCCTTAGCAATGTTCATTTCTATTTCTCTCTTGGCCTTTCTAACTTCCTTTTTGACTTGCATTTGCAGTTCTGTGTACTCTTTCTGCGTACTTTCTTTTTGGTCCTTTTTTAATGCTCTGTAAAGTGCCTTTTTTTCGCTGAATATTTTTTTTAATTGATCTATTAAACCATTTTGGCAATTTAGTTTTACATTTAGATTTGTCTACTTTAGGGATGTAATTGTTTTGCGCCTCTAGTACTACATTTTTGAAGAACAACCATCCTTCTTCTGTGGGTGTTTTCTCTATTTTACTCCAATCTACTTCTGTTAGTCTCTGTTTCATACCTTCATAGCTTGCTTTTCTAAAATTGTAAACCTTAGCTTTAGTCATTACTTTTGGGGTTTTAAAAAACACTTCAAATGAGACCATGTTGTGGTCTGAGTTTGCCAGTGGTTCTCTGACCTCTGTTTTAGTTATTCTGTCTTTGTTATTTGAAAAGACTAAATCAAGGCATGCCTCCCCTCTAGTCGGTGCCTTGACAAATTGTGTTAGGAAGCAGTCATTTGTCATTTCCACCATTTCTATTTCATCCTTCGTGCTACCCACCGGGTTTTCCCATTTTATTTGGGGGAAGTTGAAATCCCCCATTAGTATGGCTTCTCCTTTGCTACACGCATTTCTAATGTCATTGTATAACAGATTATTTTGCTCACTGTCTGAATCTGGCGGTCTATAGCATGCTCCTCTTATTATGCCCTTTGAATTTTTGTCCGTTATTCTGACCCATATTGATTCGGCTTTATTTTCTTTGTCCAGGTTTAACACCTGGGCTTCAAGACTGTTTCTTATGTATAGCGCTACCCCTCCTCCTCTTCTGTCCTGCCTGTCTTTCCTATACAGTGTATACCCACAAATATTATATTTGTCCCCATCACTCTCACACAACCAAGTTTCTGTAACACCTATCACATCATAGTTACTTGTTAGTGCAGTAGCTTCAAGTTCTAGAATTTTGTTTCTGATACTTCTAGCATTTAGATAAATACATTTAATGGTTGTCTTACCTGAGTTGTTGTTGTTGTTTTGATGCGGTCTCCCTTCTGTTTTTTTGTTGATTTCTCCCCCCTTCCTTTCTAGTTTAAATGCTTCTGAACCTGCTCGAGGATCTTTTCTCCAAGTAGACTGGTTCCCTTGTTATTTAAGTGCAGTCCGTCCCGTCTATACAGATAGTCCTCGTTGTAGAATGTGGTCCAATGATCAAGATAGGTGAAGCCTTCCCATGTGCATCACATCTTCAGCCACGCGTTTTGATTAATTATTTCCAGCTGTCCATATGGCCCTTTGCAAGTGTACCAGAAAATACCACAGTTTTGGTTTTCTCTTTTTTTATTTCCTTCCTAGCTCTCTGAGTTTGTTTTGCAGGGATGTTGGTCTGTCTCTTCCAATGTTGTTTGTACCGATGTGGACGACTACTACCAGGTCGTCTCCTGTTCGTTCTAGGAGCCTGTCCACGTTCAGTGATGTGCTTGACCGAGGCTCCCGGAAGGCAGCACACTGTTGTAGTAAGGGGGTCCAAACTACGAATTGAACTTGCTGTGTTTCTCAATATGGAGTCCCCAACAATCATGACCTCCCTTCTTTTTGCTGTCTGGTCACCACTGTCAATAGGGTCCTGGATGTTATTCCTTTCATTCTCTTGTTGTTGGTTCTGCTCATCAAAATTCTGAAGTGACTCAAATTTGTTGGTTGTTTTGATTTCTGGTGGTTGTGTTTGACAAAGTTTCTTTTTTTCTCTGCTTCTGCCTACCTGAACCCAGCTGTTCTGACCTTCTATCTCCCTGGTGGCTTTCAGTCTGTTAGGGGTGATGCAGAATTCCTTGAATTGTGGGTGTTCCAGTTCCTCAAGATCCTGTTGCTGTCTCACTTCTTCCAGCTCCATTTTGTCACGTCTGCTGCATTTCGCAGATTTTAACGTACTCATTTTATTCTGTCTTATTTATTTTCTGTTTACTCTGCACACACTCTTAACTCAGGGGAGAGGTTAGGAGCACAGATATGTTATAAACTCCTAGTGGTTTATGGTCGAGCACTGGACGAGCTGTAAGTAAGTCCATATAACTTTTATTTAATCAGAAAGAAAGACACTCAAGACTCATTCATTTTAAGTTTTAAGAATCAGAGCAATGCTCCTTCGGTTTATTAAAATGCTTTTAATATTTGGAAAAAGATAGGTTGATCAGACCTCCAAATTCCAACACATGCGGTCTACAAGCACCCACTTCTATATTTCAGTTTCATTCAATATAACACTCTCTTAAATCCAAAACATAGTTTCAAAACCTTATAGCAATGCAACCAATACATGTAAGATATAATAATGTTAGTAATATGCTTACCTCCTATTATAAGGAAAAGTAGCTTAGAGATCTGCAAGTGATGGACCACTTCACCCTGTCAGGTCAAGGTCTTGAATGTGGTACCCCTTTGCGAAAAGTGTGAGTTTTTATAGGATTCGTCTCCATAGGAATACATAGAGAATCTTTATCAAGTCCAATTCTTATCTCTTTGGCACACAACAGCCTAAAAATTTAGAGCCTTGTGTCAGCAATTAATAAAAATATAACACCTGGTCTACACATCCAATCATGATCTCACCCGTTCATTTCTCGACCCCTCCTCTATCTAAAAAGCTAGGTGAAACAAATAAAATAATATTATTTTGAATATATAAGTGTTGTTTGAAATATATAAAACACTATACTGTTATGTTGAGTATATAAGTGTTGTTTAAAGTATATACAACACTAATGTTATTGTTGAATATATAAGTGTTGTTTGAGATATATACAACACTATCAGTTATGATTATATTAATTATATGTATTAATGTCTAATAATATATTCCCTCATGCCATTCTATTCTTCAAATTAGTTTTCCTTCTCTCTTTACAGGCGTGTGCTTAACAGATATTATGGGGAACTTCCATTTTATGTTTTTAATATATGAGTTTCTCTCCATGGATAATCTATTTGTTTTTGATTTAAGTGTAAGATTGTAATGTCTCTGTCCTATGAGTTTCCTAACAGCACGAATTCAGCTGAACTGCGGACGACCTCCTATTTTTTTCAGCCTCACAAAAATCAGCTAAAACCAGTTCGCTAGCTGTGCACTTAGCTTTCCAATTTCCAGCGATAATCAAGGTTTTTTCCAATTTTTCTATGGCGAGAAGACACTCGAACATGATTACTAACTATTTTAAATGCGAACCTATCTTGATGAGAAACAATTTCATGTATATTATTATAACAGGCAGTGTTAAGCATACGGTCTTACACGCACAAATAGTTTATAGTAAAAAGCAAGCATATCAAACCTTATTTCAACATTTAACAACATTTTCTTAGGCTAAAAAGGGTGCTGCAGAAACTTGCATTCAATTCTGGGAATCAAGCCCATCTTGATAAGAAACTGCCTAAAAACTGGCCACTTGTATCAAACTATACCAGCTTCTACTGCACGATTTTATATAAAGAAAATACATAAGTTTCACAATTAAGAATTAAAACAGCGTTACGCGTTACTTTTGATGACACACTTACACAATTTTCCAAACTAAAGATTATACAAACAATACAAAGGATTATAACACATATTATTGCATTAATACATTTCATTTTAAATAGGCACAAAGTCAAGGGTTTCAGCTCGCTCCCAGCAGGACTCCACTTCGGTCTCAGATTCCACTCGGGCAGGCTCAGTGAACACGACAATAGGCTCTCGAATCCATCGTCTCGCATCACAGGTGTGAGTCGCCATGGCCTTGACTTCGTACCTACAAGACACTTGTACACGCTTAGTAGGGACACCTTCCTCACATTCTAATTTTCTCAGATGCGCCCATTTTACTAAGTGACCTTTTCACAACTCATGCATTCAATCCTCTTAATATCTTTTTGGGTTTACATTTAAATGAGAGAAAGAAACACCTACAGAATCATTGCATTCAAACAAGATTCTACAGTGTTTAGCTAAATGACTGCATGCCTGACAAAGTCTGAGCCCAGTCACTGATGACTTGCTTTGGCACATATTACATGCACAATTAACAAGAGGATTATGTTTTAATTTATGTGTCAGGGTTACTTCTGCACCATGTACAATAGTTCTGGATCTGTACACATTGTTACTATACACTTCTTTCTGCTCACATGGAGACACTTTAGAAGGGATGCCATTCATCCAGAATACAGTAGGGGGCCAAAACTTACTGTTTTTCATATCAGCAGGCACCTAACTTGTAGTTTGTTTATCATCATTAGTGGGCAAACTCAATACAACTGAATCTTAATCAGTTGATGAACCATGAGCCTTAGCTACTGATACTCTCCATACAAAAGGATTCAATGTTTTACTGTCTTCGCTGGGAAGACTGCCTCGTTTAACTACGTCTCAGAACGGTGCTGAATTTGAATCAGCTGCTCAGATCATCTGTGGTACTTTAAGTTTGCATCTTGCAGGATGACGCAGCTCCCTACTTTGTTCTATACAGTTAATATGCATATGCATTGCACAATAGTGTATTGGTATTCAAATTTACTTATATTTTTTTAGGATTGAAAGAAGAGCTGCCCATGGCAGACATAGTCGCCTCTTGTAACCAGAACAAGAACTGGCAATAGTAGATCTGATCTGTGCCAACAACGACATCTGCATTTGTGAGATACAAAGCTACATAGTTGCACATGAGGATGTTTTTCATGGTGTGAACAGCATAAGTGTGTCAACCATTGACGTTCTCAAGAGGCACAATGTCAGCATGAAGGCAATCTACACAGTTCCATTTGAAAGGAATTGGGAAAGGGAAGAATTAGATTGAAGAGTTAAACAATATGAACCTACATTTTGGAAGAATTGGTATAAATATTAGGTTTTGCAAGATATTTGAATAAATTTGACATCTTTGCTTCATTTTGCAATTGTATTTGATGTTTTATAAATCGTGCAACTGTTCTGGTGTTTGTGTTAACTGTTTCGAGAATTGTGCTAACTGTGCTTTAGCGATTGAGAAAACCTGTAATACATGTGTGCTTTAATGCTTGAACTGCAGCTTCTTGACTCTGAGGCCCATATTTAGAAAAGGATTGCACATTATTTACCATCGTAAAATGGGCACGGAGGGTTCTAAAATCTTGGATGGGATTTATAAAACATACAGGATGGTATAAACACGCAATTAATACGTGATTTGTGGGGGCAATGTCACTGTGCACTTTAGCCCTTGATGCATATGTAATTCTGTATATGCATATGTAATTCTGGGGCATTTCTGAACAAAACCACTAAAATTGGGAGGGGACTTTGCAGATTAGGTCTATTAAATATCTGTCTAATTTATTAAAGCTGCCAGTAATTGTGGGCCTCATATTTGCTTGCTTATTTTAAGAACACTGAAAAGCAGGCATTAATTTGTCGCAGTCAGACAGTAAGCTATATAAAAGGCAAGGTGATTTGGGAGACAAAGTTTTCAAGGACAAAGAAACTTTGAATAACATATTGCTAATTTATCAATCATTCTGATCAAGTCAGTTTGCAAATTGTGGTTTATAATTCCATATTGTTCTGCAAACTCCAATTTTTAATACGTGTTTCATAGCTTACATGACAAAAAAGAAAGTCTGCAAATAGAGAATATAGAGTCAATGTAAAAAAAAGGTTCATAGAAGCACCTGAAAAGGTCTCCCCACAGTGGCAAAGCAAGGTTCTAATGAGAGTCTTTACTTCTAGTGTGTAGACATTATTATAAGAACAGTGGAGAAGATTAAGAAAAAGATGGAACGATACTCAGAGGCGCACTAAAGAAAGTCTCATATTCATGTAATAGAATGAGGGCTCATCCTCCACTGTTATTTTAGTAATGCCTACATATTGTATGTTTTTTAATATATAATTCGGGTATTTAAAAATATTGGTTCAGGCAATATTGTTAAATTCACATTTGAAAGAAAACTAAAAAAAAGGACAGAGGGACAGATGACAGTTTGTAACTAGAGCAAATAGAGTACAGATGGTTATAAACCATCATAGACCATACAGATATGCTTTAAAACCATACATAGAGTCAGAAATACAGGCATACATAAGAAATAGGAGAGTTGTAACTGCATAAGAATTTAGGAAGATATAAGTCGTAGTTAAACTGAAGACTGTTTGTATGAAGCTGTACAGAATTATTGTTGTTGACCATATCGTTGCCGTCGTAATGTATAAGCAACCTAGACTACAAACTCTGAAGTGGTACATTTGTTTATTAAGAAGCCACCACACATTCCATATTTTATTCCTTTGTCGTGGTGATGTATTTTGAGTACTGCTTGTACCAAAATCTCCACTTCCATATTGGTAAATTTCATTTTTCGTTTCCGAGCATCTCAACACCATGGCTAGTACCAGGCTGAGGTCTTTGTGTGCCATTCATTTTCTTTTGGAATGTGTAGCCTACGCACGCAGGTTTGACCCAAACCTGTTATTTATTGTGCGAGGTGTGTAATTCTCCACCGCTAATTGCAGTGAGGGGTATTTAAATTGTTTGATTGCGGACTCTCCTGCTTCACCTAATTAGTCTTATAAAATAGGTTGTTATTTTGCTGCCATACAGACTACGTACATTATGTGGCTTTATGCGGTCAACTTTTCCCTTTATAAATTTATGCCTTAGTCTCTCTTCCTGCCAGTAACAGCTGGGGCCGTGACCCTACCCTGCCACAATTACCAGCATCGGACTCTATAGAAGTGCCAACACAGAAAGTATCAAAACCATTAAGAGACACAGAAGGCTCTGGTTAGGCCAAATACTGAAGAGAAATGCCAATGACATTGCCAGAACAACATTGAGATGGACACCAGAGGAACAGAGGAAGGCAAAAAACAACATGGAGCAGAACTATCGAGATCGAACTGACAACAGAAAACCCGACATGGGGCACAGCTGAGAAAATCACTCACGACTGGCAGAGATGGGGAACACTTGATGTTGCGTTATGTGTCACATGGCACAAAGAGGATTACAAAACTAATTGCATAGAAATATAATGGATCAGCTTTTCAAATGTTCTGCACTTAACTCAACCCTTTCTATACTTACATGTGGCTTATATCCTGCTTCTATATAGAAATACAAACTGGTATTAATTCAACATTTAAAAGGATTACAAGTTAAGCAGATACTGTTCTTATGTTAATACTGTGTTTATGTTTTGACTGAAATATTTAAAAAGAACAGTTGCACTTTATTTTGGATGAGAGTTTAAATGCAATATGTTTTGCATATCTAGAGAACCATTTGCCCAATTTTGAAGAAACCTGCTAAGGACCTTTAGGAGTGAAAAACCGCCTTTTACATTTGGAGGTACTTCCCTTGGCATTATTGGAAATCTTAATGCAGAGTTCAGGTACAGGTTAATTTACCTTGCCATAAATTACAGCTGCACTAACTCCTGTAACTCAGTTTGAGTAACAGAAATAGTCAACTAGCTATTTTATTATTGCAAAACATACATCTTTCCGATATGGTGCTTTTCTTCGATTGATCACTTCTGTTGTTTCCTTTCTTTAATAGAAAGGTTTGTGAAGTAACTTACAAAAAATAGATGGTGATTAAGTAGATTCAAGAAAATGCAGAGAGTCCTTTTCTTTAATCAGTTGCCAGGTTTATTGAAATATGCAGGGAGTCTGGTCCCAGGTACAGGACATACAGAATACTCAACATTACAATGTTTGCATGACATTAAATACCCTTCTGTATAGATGGTCCACCTCCCCTTTCTCTGACATTAACCAATGGTCAAGGTAATTTAATTTATTGTGTGAGTGTTAATGTGTGTGTGTCTGTGTGTGTAGTCTAGTGTGACAACCTCTGAACTCAGTGCATTCTTCACACTCCTGGAGACAAAAGGTCCATACATCTGCCTTTTGTTATCTCCTTGCGACCCCCTTTGATGCCAGTGGGATTATCTCTTTTGATCTCTCTGAAGTCTAGAGCCTGTTCCCTTCTAGTCCACAGCATTGTTATCTCATTAGCTTGCAGTCATTGTTGGGCAGTTTGTAGACGCATCGTCTCTATCAGTGGTTAGCAGTACATGCAATTTGAACCAAACAGTCTGCTATCTGCAATATTAGTCTCTTTTCAGAAAAGAACACTAGTATAGCTCTGCTAGTCCACATGCATAGCAAACCCCTAATCAATTCTCGATCCATGTTTTCCAACAGTTTGCCTTTCTTTGCTCCTCGCCATCTCACTCGAATGTAAGATTAAACATGGATTATTTCAAAAGCTGACATTCCACTAACATCTCTCTCCCTCTATGTTTCCTTGCCTGTCTCTCATTTACCCTGATTTATCAAGCATCCTTCTGCCCACTCTCCCTGCTGTCATATTTAGTACAGATGGTTAGGCACCATGGAACAGCCTGTCACTCCCGATTTGCACCCTACTGCCTGACAACCAGCCTGATCCCTTCTGAAAGGCCATCTCCATACCACATGGTCCCTGACATTTCCTGAAAAGCCCTGCAGACACCTTGCAGTGGACCAGAGGAAAGAAATCAAAAACCTGGAGTCGAACCAGAGCAGACTGGAAGCTCAGAGAGAGATAGAGAGCTGGAGAGAGAGGGAGAGGGAGCTGTCTTGCAAGACATGTATCACTCAACGCCTCTGGACTTTCAACTCTGCTAGTAGCCTATCCACTTCCCCCGAACTGCTGTTCTATTCACATCCCTGGGAAACTGTCCAGTGCACAGACCAGCACAGATCTGGTCCAGGGGAGGTGGAGATGACAGCAAACAGACAGACAGCAGCAACACACACACACACACACACACACACACACACACACACACACACACACACACACACACACACACACACACACACACACACACACAGTATATTATTATGCGAACCATCCTGTACATTTACTATTCTAGACTCCACATAAAACATATTAGGACTAAACTAACTGATTCCTTTTTTGGTGATGGTTGCAGTTATCCTAAGTAGTTCTAATTGCAGTTATTTGAATATTGTGCATTTTTAAGGTGCTTTCATCTGAGACCAGGAGTTGCGCTTCAGTTCTTGTGGCTTGATAGGAAACTGAGGCTAGATCTACAAAAATATCTTTATAAGAGTAAACCTTATCTAGTAAATTCTGGAAACAAGTTTTCTTTCGTTTTGGACGAGGACGGATTCATGCAGATAGGCTACGATGTGAATTTGTGGTAAGTTAGAACAGAAAGGGAGAGTATTCACTGCTATAGACTTTGGTCATAATCAAAGCTTTGTTAACCAATACATTTTTATGTGAGGCTGCCTGTAAGTTACAGTGTAACAGGTGTTGCGAGCTAGCTAACGGTAACGTTAAAGGTGTCTTTTAAATTCGACATAAGTTATGTGGCGATGATATCTAATTAACGTTGTATTTAATGTAGTTTTGCTATCTGTGCCAGGCTATAAATGAGACAGGTGATGTAACATCATTCACATATCTTTTCATACTCAATTGCTTTCATTCAGTAGGCCATTGCAAAACAATTATCAGTAGGTCATGTGTAGAAAAGGTGACATAGGGTTAATTTTGAGCAACAATTAACAAAAGAGTGAAACTTAAATAAAGATTTTTTTCTAATAATATATGTGGCCTGCATGTCTTCTCATTTTTCTCTCTCTCTCTCTCTCTCTCTCTCTCTCTCTCTCTCTCTCTCTCTCTCTTTCTCTTTCTCAAAATAAAATCTAAAAAGTGTTTGGCTCCATAGTACAGCCATTTGTGTGCCTTTTGTTGGTGTTGGATGGATGGGGACAGAGTGGACTTTAATTTCTTTATTTGGATAGAATTTAAGTAAGTCATATTAGATCAGTGTCTAACACAGACTATGAGACAGGTATACTTTTAGCCAACCTTGACCAAAAATAACCTTATTTTGATATATTTTACACCTGTTGTTACTCTAAAAATACATGATGAAAAGATGTTTTGGGGGCTTTAAAAGAAATCCTGGGGGAATATGCCCAGACCCCCCTAAAATAGGCTTAGCCCCTCTATCCATGAATCTCTAGTGACGTCCCTGCTACTGTCTACAGACAACACTAGGCTTAAGTAAATTCATTGAGTAAGATGTGTTTAAAAGCAAGAAAACATTGAAAAAACTTCCACGAATATGTTAAAAAAGACAAATGCAGGTCTTAACATCAGCTTACTGAGAAATATCTCTCTCGCTCTCTCTATATGTGTGTGTGTGTGTGTGTGTGTGTGTGTGTGTGTGTGTATATATATATATATATATATATATATATATGTTAACAACAACATATCAGAAGGATCAGATTTGTTGAAGATATGGTTCTATAGGAAAATTTGTATATTATATATGTACCTGTGTATATGATGCATTATATGATAAGCAGTGGTTGATGAACAGTTCACCCCTAGTCCCTGTCGCTTTGGATAAAAGCATCTGCTAAATAACTTATTATTATTATTATTATGTGTGTAACACTATGTCTTTTTGTTTTTTTTTCCCCTGTGCTTTTTGAATACTTTTTTTTTTAATTGGTGGCCAAATGAGGCAGGCAGCATTTGCAGTGCTTCAACACAACCTATAAACTTTGTGTAAACCCAGTTTAAGAAAGCCGTATGATATCAGTACTCGCGCAGGCCAAGTTGGAAGTCGGACAGAAACATTTAAATCCACCGTCCTGCATTTTAATATTAATTAGGTTATTTGCATTTGGAAGTAGAAATTATTTGGCTAAAAGAAAACCCCATGGAAACACACACAACCCGAAAGTACAATCAAAATAAAGTGAGAAAAAGGTGAGACTTGGTTTTCTTTTTCCATGGAAATTGCCCCAGTGTTGATCATTGCACACTGAGATCTGTAGTTGATATTTATTATAAATAGCTCAAAGCTGTATAGACTTAAACAATAGGGATTGTTTTTTTTATATAAAATCCTTACAGCTGCATCAATCTGCCATATGTTTGGATGAGTTTTTTTTGTTTTTTTTTAAGAAATCATGTTCTTGTTTTAAATCTTTATGCATGTCACAGGGCTATGTAAAGTTTTTAAAGGAGTGCTAATCAAAAATGTAATTTTCTTACCTATTAGCTTTATGAACATGGTCCCTCTTTCATTGTGCTGAAAATCTTTTGTTTGATGTTTTTCAACTTTAATTCCATTATTTCAAATACGACACTATAGACAAGCGGCTGCATCCTGGTACCTTTTCTATAAGTCACATGGTCTGTTTGCAGCGTGACCATTGGAGGTAGGTACCAGGAAGCAGCAGCAGCTTTAGATTTATCTGTGAAATGCCCCTTACTCCTTCAGGACGTTCTTCTTTCCTGTCAATAACCAACCAGCTGGTTCCCCGAATGAATGACATGTTTGACCGCAATAGAAAGTGCAGCACAAACAAGACCAGCTAGATAAACAGATCTTTAGTTTACCTGGTGCAGCAAGATTTATTAAATTATTATATTATCTACAACCACTTTAATAATATGGTCATAGATAGAGGGACAGATAATATATTTCTTTAGCCAAGGGCTATCTGTTCGCTCATCATTCAAATCATGCAAACACATTGTACGTGTAACCATGATCACACATTTTAAAAATGCAATACTATCAATTAATTAACAGCTATATCAATACAGAATTGCTGAGTATAGCTCTGCATTTTTTAGAGCTTGAGGTCAGGCTAAACAGTTATTTAACCTGCATGTGGTGAAAATGTCTTCATCAAACTGATTTACCCACAGTATGAACCAGCCCCCCTCCAACACCCTAATGGATGTAATAAATACCACTATAAACATAGTATTTATTGCTGATACAGGCTTTTTTTAGAGCGTTTTACAGCACTTGTTCAATATTGTAAACTTATCGGTCAGATATGTAGGAACCATTTTTTTATCAAATTGGAGTGGGGGCCATCTCTTCAACGGAACCACCAGAGGTTTCCGCCCAAAAAGGTTTTTTGTTCAGGTCCACTGAACGGTGGAGTGGCGGGGGTATCTTTTGGGGTAAGTGACGCTCACTTCCCAACATTAGAAGCCCATTCGCCGCTGGCATTATCCTTCGCGAGGAAGGTTCTACGTGAGTCAAGGGGGACCTCCGGCCCAATTTAACTGTCACTGTGATCTTTCCATTCTCTCCTCTAGACCCACTTGGAGGAAGAATCAGTTGCTTCCAAGCCTTGGAGACCAAATGGTTTGATTTCACCTCCGTGAGGGCGGCTCTCCATGAGTCAAGCGGAATCTCTTTACTCTTCTCAAGCACTCTTCTATAAGCACGTCTTCTATTATCAATTCCTGATGTCTCTTCTTCTATGCAGCCCTCAATCATGTCCAGTGAATACTGTGCAAAAATATTTCTCTTATAATAAACACCACCCAATTTGGCACAATAGGCAGAATCTTCTTGAGAGAGGCCCAGTACTGAATGACATGCAGGGGTGTTCAAGTCAGTTTGAGGTTCTCTTTCTCTCTCTCAAATTCTAATTCAAAGGTGGTTTATTGGCAAGACAACATACATTACAAAGTGCAATATAAACATGAGGCACATCAATAAAAGTTAATACATGAAAAGGATTGATTCAATAAAGAGGTAGGAATGCAAAATTGAATACTGAACACTGGTAGATAAAACAAACTACCCCCACCCCATAAAATAATTATAAAATAGTCCATTGTGCCAAATTGAATCAAATGCCTTTTTTAAATCAATAAAACATGCAAATATTTTTCCTTTGTTTGATGGACATGTTTGTTTATTAGGGTGTGTAGGGTGTAAATGTGGTCAGAGGTGCCATGGTTTGGTAGGAAGCCAATTTGACTCTTTCTCAGGACACTGGGCTCAATAAGGAAGTTGAATATTTTCGCGTTACTTATACTGCAGCTTCCCCAGGTGACTGCTCACACAGATACCTCTGTAATTATTGGGGTCTAATTTGTCTCTATTTTTTTAGATGGGGGTTATTAGCCTGTGGTTCCAGATGTCAGGGTCACACCCAACGTTCAGGCTGAGGTTGAACAGAATGAGCAAGGCCTCCTGCAGCTTGGGGCTGCTGTGTTTCAGCATCTAGGTGCTGATGCTGTGTGGGCAACAGGCTCCCCTGTGCTTGAGGGTCTGCAGATCCTCATTTAGCTTCTGCGGATTGATTGGGGTGTCTAGGGGAGTCTGGTTGCCTTTAATACATGATTGTTAGCTTTTTCCTCATAGTTTTACATTGATCTTCAAACCATTTTTCTCTGGGTTTATGTTTGTTGTTGTTTTTTAAGTTGACTATTTGTATATTTGTTTTTTGTAGCTTCGATATGAAAATGAAATACAAACTATCAGATACAGCTCAAAAGATTTATTTACGAACATCATAGCTAATATTTGCATAGCAGAAACACCGTATTTAAATGAAAAAATAAACATTTCAAAAGAAGATATTGTGCAAACTGTTATATGTACATACAAAATTATAAAAACTAAGTAATTATTTACAAAAATAACATAAAAGGCTTTTTTTCCCACATTAGCCTACTTAATAGCACAACTGAACTATAATAAAACTATAATAAAATAAACATTTAAAAAGAAACTATTGTCTAACCAGCTGTAAACTGGTTATTTGTAGGCCTACATACAGAATTGTAAAATTGAAATAATTATGAAAAAATTACATAAAAAAGAAAATAACTCATCCCATTGTATAACAGGAATGTGCATTCAGGGAAACCTACTTCAAAGTAACCCCCATATTAGCACAATCCACACACATGTAGTGCTTATCAACTTGTTGTGTGCATTTAAAACATACTGCTCATTCACACTAGGCACAGACATCAGAAGTTTCATTTTTATTGCATTTAGTTACCTGTGTTTCCCTGCCGCTTTGCAGTTTTGTGATCGAAAAGTTTCTGCCAAAGCTCAGTGGCTAGCATCAAGATGAAATCTCTCTTACCAATATTTTCCCTGGTGCATTCCTTGTACAAATTGAAGGAACTGATGGCTGCAATGTACAGTACATTGTAAAATTCATCAACTGGACACCGTTGATTGCTTTCACAGAGTTTTGCACAGATGGTGGAAACTCTCTTCTCGCTTTGTTTACTGTTCCAACCAGGCTGTTTTTTTTTTTCAATTGTTTTGCTAATTACAGTGAAATAAAAAAAATGTCATTGGTAACATTCATCCCTTTTCCTAAGCACGATTACATTAGCCAAATTAACACATTGTGTACCCAGTCTCTGACCAGCTGGGCGAGTTTCATCTTTGCACAGGTAGGGGTTGGATCTGCTGCCAGCCAAAACTTGATCCCAAATTTGACAGGTTTGTTTGACATGTATTGTGTCCCGTGACACTGTGCTTTTGTCAGAAACAGATGCTTGCCCATGTAATGTTTTATGTGTAATTTCAAGCAGGCTATGCTGTTTTCAATGAAGTCGTTCCAAATTTCTGATGCCAAGGCAAAGTTGCTCTCAAATAAAAACGCAAAAATCTCAATATTTCTCAAAAAATTCTTGTAATAGTAATATTATAAGACAGCAAACTATATGCTCACGTAGACAGCCAGATGACAGTTCTCCAAGGAATTAATAAGATTACAATAGATATTTAGATAACACATATCTAGACTTCAAGAGCGATATTCTATTCAAATACATACTGCTATAAACTCAGTGGAGGTAGAGATAACAAACTGGCTTGTATACATATAACAAATAGCGAATTGTAGTTTAGTATATAAATATAAAAGCATGTATTGTACAACAATACATGCTAGGTGGAAGTGCTTATAACTTTTTTATTTTTTGTGATCCTGACTTTCAAACGCTGTCAGGGAATTTAATACAATTATTTAGGAAACCACTGGTCTTTAACACATGCTGAGGAATTTTAATTTAAAAAAAAAGTCCTTTTCCTAAAAAAGTGAAAACCGTCAAAATGACTACCATGGCGGTTCTAGTGTTAACTGTAAATACTGTGATGTCTGGGTCTGATTCTTCCCCCCCAGTTATCCACTGAAACAGTGTTTCTCTCTGTCATTAACTCTATTCTCTGCCCTTGCTAGCTCCCTCTCCTCTGTCCTAATTCTCCTTGACCTCTCTGCAGCCTTTGACACTGTCGACCACTCTCTTCTCCTGTCCTACCTCCTGACCTGGGACTCTCTGGCACTGCGCTTGCCTGGTTCTCCTCCTACCTCTCTGATTGCATGTACTGGTTGTCCTGGCATGCCTCACCCTCTGCCTCTTGCTCTCTTTTGACAGGTGTCCCCCAAGGCTCACTCTACACCTGCTTCCTGGTTCCCCTCATCAATTTTCATGGTTTCTCATATCATTTCTATGCTGATGATGCCCAGATCTTCCTCTCCTTTCCCCCCTCTGACTCCGACATTTCCTCTTGTATCTCTACCTGCCTCTTGGCCGTCTCCTGGATGCACTCTCATCATCTTAAACTCAACCTCTTTAAATCAGACATCCTTTTCTCCCCCCCTCTTCCGCCCCCACCACTGATCTCTCTCTCTATTTCACTTGAATTCACCACCCTCTCTCCCTCCTCATCCACCACTAACCTCAGTGTCAACCTCGACCCCTCCCTGTCCTACTCTCAGTGTAATGTTTTGTAATTGCTCTTATTTGAAATTGTACTTATTACATGCTCTTAATGGACTTTACTCGCATAAGCAAATATTTTTACTATAACTGCTCTTAGTCAAACTCGCTCTTACATGTAATTATTTATTGTATTCTTTATTTGGCCCTGTCTGTAAATAATAATATCATTGTGTGGTGATTTGGTGGTGGTTGGCAGGGATGGGGTTAATTTCCTATCCCTGCCAAAATACATGTGAGAATGTGGCTGGAGCTAATTGAATACCATTGATAATTAGGCCCCAGCCACATGCTATAAAAAAGGGGAAATTCCTTTGTTTGGTGGAGGTGTTTTGGGGTGAGTGAACAGTATGTTGCTACATTAGTTTGGTGTGACAAAGTTCAGTGAAGGCTCTGCCCAGCCTGAACAGTTTTGTTTGAACTTTTGTTTTGGCCCTTGTGCCAGTTGTTTTGTTATTTATTGTGTGCGAGATTTGTTTTTGTTTGACCTTTTATTTTTGGCTCTGTGAGCAGTGTTTTGTTTGACTTTTTGATTGCCTTTTGTTTATTAAACGGCGCAGCAGCGCTTTAACTGCAGTTTCCTTGTCTCTGAGTCTCCTTGCCTGCCGATACCACCTGGGCCCGCAACGCTATCCTGTCACATGCCCTTATTTGAATTTGATCTTATTTTTTTACGGATTTCACTGTACTTTATAACTGCTCTTATCTATAATGTGATATTCTGTCATGTGATATTTTGTAATGTGATACTTTGTATTATGATATTTTGTAACAACTGTAAGTGCCCTGGATAAGGGCACCTGCCAATAAATAAATAAATAAATAATACTCTGTCTTCCATTGCAGATGCCCCTTTTTTAATGTTACTGTATGTTTTGAAGTTTGCTGTGTGCCAGGCCTTGGGGTGATCTGTAAAGAAGAGGTTGGTTTTACCCTTCTTCTCGAATCTAATTTGAATTGCATTGACTCATTTAGTCTCATACAGACACGCCAATGGTTGTTTTGTTGTTTTGACTTGTATTAATAACGTTTGTTAATATTATTGTATTCGATGTGAACAAAAAGTGCACCACCTGGGATCCAGAGCAGGTCGACAAGTGTGTATTCCTGGCAAACAACATGTAAAGAAATTGTGCACGTTGAAGAAAACTGACTGTATATAGTTTGCATTTATTTGTAGTTTCAAAATGAACTGTTAAACTTGGCAATAATACTGTTCTTTTATGTTTTTTTCTTTTTTTTAACGATGTATTTTTCAAACCAGGCTGCAGGCTCTGTTCTGGATTTCCTGATTGATATTGCAAGCCAAATTACATTTTAGATAAATTTCAAATTAATTTATTGATATTTCTAAATGATTTCCATATATCTTTAAACAGAGCTTTAAATTAGATATCTAAAATGCATTTCAGATATCTTTAAATCATTTAGAGATACCTTCCTGTTCATTTAAAGATATCTCTAAATCATTTTAAGATATCTGTAAATAACTTCCTGTTCATTTAGAGATATATCTAAATCGTTTGAAGATATCTGTAAATAACCTCCTGTTCATTTAGAGATATCTCTAAATCATGTGAAGATATCTGTAAATAACCTCCTGTTCATTTAGAGATATCTCCGAATCATTTAGAAATAAAACGCACGATGGCCAAAAGAAACAGACAAACAAAGCCCAGTGAACAAACACAGAAACAAGTACGGTGCTGGTCCTTCCAGCACGAGTAGCAATTGATTACTTTCCTTATATTTATTTCTCCCCTCTCTATGCATATTTTTCTCCTCAGAACACCCAACCCCGAGTGTGAGATTTGTCTCTTTGATAATCAATCATTCAGTTGAGTCCAGGTACAGTCTGCATGTGAACTACCTGTGAAACACCCGTGTCCAAAAACAAATATACTGTACATTTTAAATCATCCGTGTGTGGCAGTGTGCCCCGCCCATGTGTGTATTATGTGTTGTGTCGCGTGTGGTGTGTTAATGTTGGTGTATAGATATTGGTGCACAATATTGCATAATCACGTTACGTGCAGATAAAGTATATAATAGTATGTGTGCACAGGATTGCTCAAATTAGTTCACGTGCTAGGATTCAAGTGAATAATTAATTGGTAATTGAATCCCGGAACAACAGGATATATAGATGCACATTTTACTCACTCTGGGTTGTGTGATCGGTGAATGGAGAATGGGTGAGGGGAGTATAATTAATTAATAGGATAAATATAAGAAATAATATAATTGCTATTTTGTGCTGGAAGGACCAGCATGATACTTGTTTGTTCTCACTCACCGTGTTTGTTTGTCTGTTAGTCCACTGTTTATTTTTGTTAGTCCATTTTGTTTGTCTATTTACTTTGGTCTCAAGTGGTCTGTGCTGTTTTGTTCAATCTTTTATTTTGTGTGTGTTAATAAAAGCACTGAGTGCTGCAGCCTCTTAGTTTCGCCCGCAGTTGCTGTGTGTTTTGGTTTCATTTCCTGGCCTGATGTCACCCCTACAGTCAGCCTGTTCATAACCCACACAATACACGCACATAACCCAAACAATACACGCACAGGGGCGGGATTAGCCCGCTACAAGTCTCCAAGTGAGTTCAGTTGTTGTTGTTTTTAATTTCTATTATCTTTTATTTCATTCAAAAATACAAAATGTATTGTAGCGAGTCTGACCGTGCATTTGCTGCAGCACAGTGTTGCCGGTAGCTGGCAAGACACGCCCATATGTAAATAGTTGTCACAATGGATTTTGGGAAGCGGGAGGTATTGTTGTTTGCATTGGGATGCTCTTTAATTGCTGTTAATATGCCATTGTTCCTTGCTGTTGTGTGTGTGTGTTCTGTGTTGGTTTTGTGCTTCGAAAATGTTGCTTGATGTTAGTCCCCATAGGTTTGTGTTCCTGTGCTGGGCTGCGCGCTTTCCTGGCCTGTTGGTTGTGACTGTAATTGTGAGAGTCTCTGCCCCCTTTGGGACTCACTAAAAAGGAGTAAAAGACCAGTTCGAATGTGTCCTTGCCTCTTCATCTGTCACCTTTCACAAGCACCAAACATGAAATGCAAATCAACTTGCCTTAATAACCTTGAAAATAATCTGCTACTAGATTACTGATGCAAATGGGTTTTACTGTTATCTGATGTGATTTAGGATAAGGAAAGGATAAGTGACAGACTTTTTAATGTATGATATAATCCCGGGGACATGGTGGAGGTGGTCATATTACAAGTGTCACATTTTACATTTTTCCATATAACTGGAAACTGCTTATTCAATTGGAATGAAACTTGGTATTAACATTATTTTTTGGGCATATCGGTCTAAATAGACTGTACGTCACGTACATTTTTACATGTATCTTGAGAACACAAGAAGTTATACATCATACATTAATATAGACATTTTAATATGCATAACCACGATACTAACACCTCGTTTGCTTACCTAACGACATCTCAGTCTTTAATACCAACCAATCATTGGAGCAGCAAGCCCATGGAGAATGGTGTTCAGAACAGGGCTTGTGGCAGTGGAAACACAACTCAAACCATGTTGAATGGAGGCAGTAACTTAGTTTCACTTGGCAGACTGCTAGTTGTGCAGAATTGTTTGGTGGTGGTTGTTTAGTGTTCATTTTAAATGCTTTATCCAACCCCCCTCCCCAACATACCCACACAGCTGAGCACCCACACAGCAGAGTGTACTTGTGTCAGATTAGCCTGTCCGAGCATGAACACATTTTGAAGCAATTAACAACAACGGAATTGAGACCCTCTGGTTTTCAAAGATGACACGATTCAAAACTGCACCCGTGTCAACTGCAATCGCAGCCGCTGCACTGAGCACTGAAGTGATGGGAAAGGAGGGAAGAGAGTCTCGTTTCCTATACTATACTGACGGGCTGAGGAGTAAGCCTGGGCAGAGATAAAACGCATCACAGCACAGCGCACACGAGTGGTGGTACAGCATCGCTAGGACACACTCGTACTAGAGGCACATGGAGGAGACAGGAAGACTGCAATGTAAGTTCAGACAATTGCTACATGAGTACAGTACAGAGAGGGAGAGAGTGCAGCAAGACAGGGGAGATGATTTTAACCTTACTGTAATATTTTTTTTAATGAAGTTTATTTTAGCATTGCTGGGGGTATGGGGTACATTTTCATTATAAGAAGGCATTACCTATTTAGATATACCAATTCAATTCAATTTAAGTATTTATTTTTTAACCAAGATGAGAACTTCATCTCATCTGAAAAATCCAGGTTATGCTACACGTGAATTAGAGATAGATGGAGGATAGATGGATGGATTGAGGTATATGAAGTGAACACATCTTTGCTGTAAGTAGTCATATAATTTCCTTCACTCTTGCAGCACAGCTGATACACAGCTACCCTCTGGGAGAACACGATTGAAAAGTTTTTTTATTTAATTTGCCTGTATTCTATCTCTCACTCAGCAACCACTGAGTAATTCCAGTGCAGAGATGAAGTGTAGCGCATGCACTGTTCACAGTAGCTGGTTAGCCCACATGTGACACTTCCATATAGGGAATAGGGAGCGAAGAATACCGGTATTGCCCTTGGGAATTGCTTCCAGACAATATATACCTCGCACCAAACCGTGGAGACTCTCAGCCATGCTGTGAAGAAGCATTATAAACACAAGCGACACCACGGCGGAGGCAGGAAGGCAGGCGCACTAAAGGTATTTGTTTGAATCGCTTCAACTGCGTTATCTCATTATTCATAACATTGAACTTCCAGGCTTTTATTTGGAGCATATTAGTAGCAGTAGCAGTAGTAGTAGTATTTATTGTGAATTATCTATGCTTTTGTTACCTGTCTTGTTATTAAGATAAGTTTTCTTTTTTTCTCTTCGTTGCTTTGTTTTTAAGTTCACGTTTATTTAAAGTGTACAGCTATGGTTTTTTTTTTTTGTTCTTTTTCCGACCAAATATGTTTGTTTTTTTAACATAATTTCGACTATTCAGAGTTGTGTTAAACAACATTAAATAAACAGATAAATGAACGAATAAATAAATACATATTTTTAAAAAAAACAAAAAACTTCAAAATGAACCAGAAGATTCAAACAACACAAGGACTTAATAAGAAACATTTCCGTTTTGTCTGAAAGCAGAGAGCAATATTTTTTTATATTTCACCTTTGTTTCTTATTATCAGATCTTGTATATTGTATTCTTATTACTTTCAGGTATCTCGTTTGTAATACACGTAGCCTACATTGTGCATTAAAAGCGCTGATTAACTGATTGTATTCTGTCTGAACAAACTGCTAACAGCAACCATCTGTAATATTAATTAATTGAAAACATTCAATATGCTATTTCATACTTTAAAAACATATTTACATGCTTTCATTTTTCATTGATGCACAATTTGTAAACACCCGTTCATCTTAGAAAAATGAAAAACAAAAATTGCCTGGTTTTTGCCAGTTAAGTTTTTATTTATTTTTTTATTTTTCAGACAGTCGACCAGTAAGTTATACGTATTTTGGTTAGAAAATAAATTATTGTCCATAATATTTAGTGGGTTTTTTTTAAGGTTTTAAGAAACGTAAGCTCTTAAGAAAATAATAATAATAATAATAATAATAATAATAATAATAATAATAATAATTTATTATTATAATAATAAA
Source organism: Polyodon spathula (assembly GCF_017654505.1). NCBI lineage: Eukaryota > Metazoa > Chordata > Actinopteri > Acipenseriformes > Polyodontidae > Polyodon > Polyodon spathula. Next base: position 6,940,702 of record NC_054559.1, on the reverse strand, counting down.
ATAATAAGTAACTAGGTTTTTTACATCTAGTTGCTGTAATTTGATTGATTGTAACTGATATTACAGTTGATACTAGCAGCATACAAACTACTTTGTCGTTTTCGATCATGGGTACCAGCTGTTAAACATTTCAGTCACGCGCCAAATGGCAAAATGCTGTCAAACTAAGAATTAATTCTAAGTAATGCACTCAGGACAAAAACATTTTCTTTGTTTTTTGTTTTTATTTTTACCATTGCAATTGTAATGCTATACATGCCTAATGTTACCAGTTTTACCGTAAGTATACTATTATACGCTAATATTTACAACATTTTTTTTAAAAATGTAATTTTTTTTGTTTTGTTAAACAATCATTTTTTTTGTTTGGTGAAAGCAAAAACATAATTTTAAAACATATTTTTGTTAGGTTTACTTACTAGTTTGTTAGTTACACAAAACACATTTTTAGTACAACAATTATTATTATTATTATTATTATTATTATTATTATTATTATTATTATTATTACCAATAAAACAACAATTTTGCTCATGAAGAAAACAGAAGGTTACCATATTTAGCATTGTAAATTATGTAATTAATTTATTTGTGGAAAAAATCAAGGCAGAATAAAACGCTTGAGGGAGAAGGGACAAGGGACTCGCATTGATCAGTACTTTTTACGAAGTCAGTCAGTTGAATGAAATCCTCAGTTCGCAGGATTTCAGCACCCCTGTCATAGATGAGAGGAGGACTTGCATAAACACAACTAGTGATGAGCGTAATGGTCCTTGTGAACCCGGTCAGATGAACCACCGTAAGACATAAAAGAACCTCACAGGGCACAAGTCTGGAGTTAAATGGCCAGGAGCTTGTGAGAAAACTGCGTGGGACACAGTAAACATGGATCTCGGTTTTGCGTTGGAAAGGTTAGCATGGAAGGAAATGCCGATGGATCACATCTGTTTACAGTAAACAAAGCTGTGTCTTAGTTGGTGCTTATCTTGGCGAGAGCTGAGTCCAATATGAATGAAGTTTTAATACCTACTCTCATGTGATGGAAATCATATACTTACTAACACATTTACTTATGTATTATGCATGGGAGCATTAACAACACCCTTCAATAATATTGGCATAGTTAGTATAAGGACTCAGTAAAATAAACTAAAATATCTGTATGTGAAAAGCTGAGAAGGCAATTTTGATGTTTATAATTTCTAAACCTGCTGGTTTCAAATTCTGAAAAAGATTCACTTTCTGACGTTACAGCAACAAACTAATGAATTAATTACAGTAGACCTTAAATCCAGACCAGTTCAGAATAGTGTTTGGAATACTGATCTCAACCTGTTTCATACTAAAATTGCTTGTCTAGTTTTTTTCTTTCATATATATTATATATATATATATATATATATATATATATATATATATATATATATATATATATATATATATATATATATATTTCATGCATGTTTCATGCATGTTATTATTTGCAGGTTTGTGCAGTTTTGTTCAGGTTTGGATCTTGGAAAGTCTGTTGTTGCATGTGCTTGCACAGTCATTTGGATTTTCTTTAACAATATTATTTTAATATTCTTTTTAATAAATGTGTGGCCAGTTGTAAGGTTCTGGCACCGTAGATTTGACCATCTCACCATTAATAGCATGTTTATACAATACATCCATGCATACTTCATGCAAATATAGAGCATGGCATGATTTCAAATTCAATTACTATCGGTGATTTTCACAATGATCTTTTCCTCTATTTGACTTTCTTGTTTGAATTGTTGATTATTTTTTTCCAGCATCATCCCTACCATAGTGTTGATTAGCTCTCAGGGATGGATGAAGTGTATGGAAATATTTGTCATTAATATTTAGCAAAAACATACATTTCCAAATAAATATGTACAGTTGTGTTTGTCCAGCATTTTGTCATAAGGAACCAGTGAAGTCCAGGCTTTTTATTTATTTATCTGAGATTACTTTATTTGTCAGTGAAGATAGGAAATAAATTCCCTTTGGGCTTTTTTTGTAGCATTGTACTTTATCAGCTGAAGAATATTTTATAGTGTGGTATGGAGGGTACTGCTTTTAGCATCTTGGAGGTTATCAAAGATTACAATCAGAAGCTGATGTAAAATGACCATTTATTGGTTTATGAATGCTACTGATTCAAATCTGAATGTTTTTTCAACATGGGATTGTAAAGAATGTTTTAGTATGGAACATGTTTTTAAAATGCAGTGCTTTTGACGTTTTTTAAATAGCAGTGCAAAAAACTGTTAATGAAGATGCTCCTGTGCTGACTCTCTCTCAGGGGGCAATATGTGTGCTTAACCAATAATGTGCTGTACCATCAAAGACATTGATCATAAGAACATAAGAACATAAGAAAGTTTACAAACGAGAGGAAGCCATTCGGCCCATCTTGCTCGTTTGGTTGTTAGTAGCTTATCACAGCATATCACAGCAGCACTTAAAGCAGGCTCTGCATTTCAAAAGCTGTTCAGGGATTTTCTTCATGAATTACGACAGTTTTTAGTAAATCTTCTAATACTTTTCAACTGCAAGTATTGAAATTGATGAAGGGTCAGGGTTGTGCAGGGAGGAGTGGTTGTCCTGGTAATGGCATGACCGGGAGTGTGCAGGTTTGAGTGGTTTCCCCTGGTAAAGGCATGACTGGGAGTGTGCAGGATTGAGTGGTTCTCCTGGTAAAGGCATGACCAGGAGTGTGCAGGATTGAGTGGTTTCCCGTAAAGGCATAACTGGGTGTGTGCAGAGTTGAGTGGTTCTCCTGGTAAAGGCATAACTGGGTGTGTGCAGGGTTTAGTAGTTCTCCTGGTAAAGGCATAATTGGATGTGTGCAGGGTTGAGTGGCTTTCCTGGTAAAGGCATGACCGGGTGTGCAGGATGAGTAATGCAGTCAGGGGATTGCTGGTTCACTTCCCGGCTGCATGAAGTTAACGGCTTCACTGGGGATTCCATAAGGAGTGTTACATTGGTTCTGGTGATAAGATTAAGTAGGCACAATGGACAGGGACAGATTGTCCTCATCGTGCTACAGAGGACCCTACTGTCCAGGGGAGCTCAAGCAGACACTCGCAGAACTGTCCTCCAGGGGCCAATAGCTCATTGTATTCTACTTTCCTGAGCTGTTGTGTATATATATATATATATATATATATATATATATATATATATATATATATATATATATATATATATATATATATATATATATATATTGTGGGGCAGTGAGAGCTAATAAGTATGTCAATCTGAGGCTGACAAGATCTGTGTTCCCCTGTTAAGGTGAAAAACTTGTAGTTCCTTATAGGCGTCATGGCCGAAGTGGCTGGGGAAACTACATTTCCCAGAAGCCTTTAGGGCTGGTGGCATTTAGCCAAAAAAGGAAAACACACCTGTCTAATTGGGTAGATAGGGTGTTAATTGATTGAGTGTTTGCAATTATCTGTCCTATATAAACTGTCCTTTTGTTCTTAGGGATGAAAGGGATGTGGCAGGAGTGTTGAGTGTGGAGAGTGTAAGTACAGAGGGATTAAATTGATAAACTGTATTTGAAACAGGAAAACAGCTTAGCTGTCCTGTGTGAGTTAAGGATTTCAATACAGTGAAGTTAGTATCTTCAAGTGAAGATAGGATTTTGGTTTGTTCTGTTTGTAAAAAGGTTTATAGTATTTTGGTTCAACTATTTACTTTGTTCTTGTCTTTTGTTTTTTGAGGATAAAAGTGCGCCAAGACGCTGAATGATAACTCTGTATGTGGGTGTTTGCTGTCTCTGCCGCTAGTCAGTCTTGGCTACCCCACAATATATAATTGTATTTATCTGTATTCTCCAGTATTGGTTAAATGTTTTTAAAGAAATAGTTACATTTTGTTACTCAATTCAGCTGAATTATATAGACATACTTTCTGTACCTTCTCTATGTGTGAGTATCTGTGCAAATCAATCAGTAAGAACAGTATGTGGTTAAAATATCAACACCAGGATATACGTCAGTCTTGTTGACACTAAGCCCCTTATGTGCACACATCTCAGTTTAGCAAGCATTGTTACAGACAAAATTGCCCATATTTGTTATAAAATACGTCAATAATGAAGCAATGTTATGAACACATTTTGTCATAACTTGGGCACTACTCCAATGACCTGCCTTTGTGCTTTCAGAGCGGTACCCTGTTAACTGGGGTTATTTATGTTTCACCAGGGCAGATTGGTGTTGTCTGCATACTCAGCTAAAAGCTTAAAATGAGACTGAAGAGCTTGAAAACAGCAGGGGGGGGGGGGCAATGGCGACAGTGAAAATCCTCTGTAAAAATGATTCCTATTGATCTCAGCTGCTCGGCTGCATTTAGGGGCTGATTGGCACTTAGTGTCCTTCAGGGCACAGGTTGTCACAGTGCATTTCAGCAGCCACAGTTGTATGCACAGTTAAAGATATCAGGCAGCGTGTGTGTACAGTAAAACCTGGCTTAGGCCACCTCAGTATAAAGGCCACCTCACAATTAAGGACACTTTCTTCCAGTTCAGATATGCTCGCATTGACGGCAGTGTAAAGTCACCTTCATCATTAAAGCCACCCCTGAATCTATTAACGCCTGCATCTGCAGTCTCAATGTTACACATTCCCAAGAACAACATGCTCTGAACTCCCAAGGGCCTTCAAAAAACAACTCTGATAGCTTTAATTAGGACAGTTTCCATAAAGTCCATGGGTCCCTTGACAGGCCTTAAACATGGTGTTTCATTGGGATTCCATTGAGGATGGATGACTATTGTAGATTTACTACCAGTATTTTGAAAATGTACTCTACTAAACGTTTTGACTTGATATTTTTTATATCATAACCTAAAGTGCTGGATTTTAGCTCTGTTTGTAGACTATCATAAGGTTCAGAATTGTAAGAAACATCTAGTAAATGTCTAGTAAACCCAGTGTAAGAAACATCTAGTAAATGTCTAGTAAACCCAGTGTAAGAAACATCTAGTAAACCCAGTGTAAGAAACATCTAGTAAACCAAGTGTAAGAAACGATTAGTAAACGTCTAGTAAACCCAGTGTAAAAAACATCTAATAAACCCAGTGTAAGAAACATCTAGTAAACCCAGTATAAGAAACATATAGTAGACGTCTAGTAAACCCAGTATAAGAAATGTCCAGTAAACGTCTAATAAACCCAGTGTAAGAAACATCTAGTAAACCCAGTGTAAGAAACATCTAGTAAACATCTAGTAAACCCAGTGTAAGAAACATCTAGTAAACGTCTAGTAAACCCAGTGTAAGAAACGTCCAGTAAACGTCTAATGAACCCAGTGTAAGAAACATCTAGTAAACCCAGTGTAAGAAACATATAGTAAACACAGTGTAAGAAACGTCTAGTAAACGTCTAGTAAACCCACTGTAAAAAAGTCTAATAAACCCAGTGTAAGAAACATCTAGTAAACCCAGTGTAAGAAACATCTAGTAAACACAGTGTAAGAAACATCTAGTAAATGTCTAGTAAACCCAGTGTAAGAAACATCTAGTAAACCCAGTGTAAGAAATGTCTCGTAAACCCAGTGTAAGAAACATCTAGTAAACACAGTGTAAGAAATGTCTCGTAAACCCAGTGTAAGAAACATCTAGTAAACCCAGTAGGAAACGTCTAGTAAACACAGTGTAAGAAACATCTAGTAAATGTCTAGTAAACCCAGTGTAAGAAACATCTAGTAAACCCAGTGTAAGAAACATCTAGTAAACCCAGTGTAAGAAACATCTAGTAAACCCAGTAGGAAACATCCAGTAAACACAGTGTAAGAAACATCTAGTAAACGTCTAGTAAACCCAGTGTAAGAAACATCTAGTAAACCCAGTGTAAGAAACGTCTAGTAAACATCTAGTAAACCCAGTGTAAGAAACACATTTTAAGAAAGCTGCATGATATCACAAGACCCACAAGGCCAAATTGGAACACTGACAGAAACATTTAAATATACCTTCCCATATTTTAATATTAATTAGGCCATTTCAATTTTGAGGAATGTCTCTTAAAAGAAAACTACATGTAAACCCAAATTGCCCAAAAGATACTATCAAAATTAGGTGAGAGAAAGGTGAGACTTCTTTTTTATTTTTGTGTGTAACCAAAGCATTGTTTCAGCCTTTTCTTGTACTTGAATACAGTTGGTTATGTCCACAAGGTGAATGCCAGTATGGGTGAGCATTTGGACTACTTGTTAAGCAAGCTGTATAGTAAGCTCTGTTGGTAGAGCAGGGGACTTCACCCAGGATTGTGGGTTCAATACTCGTATTGGTTTCATGAGTTCTTCCTCTTCAAAGAATTGGTTAAATTACCTTATACAATGTTAAATTTACCTTTCGACATGGGCACAATTTGGGATTGCGATTAACTTTAGTTTCGATATGTGTAGCTGGTGTGGTGGGTGACTCAACCAGCATTGTGTGTCATCTTCATTGGAGCACAGTGCTGAAGTCCATCTCATTTCTGTGTATTTTAAATCCCATTTTGGGAGCACTTGTTTCTTCCTATATTTTCAATAATGTGTTCATTTATCTTGACAGTGAAAGGGAGCCAATTAATGTACAGGATAAATTCAGTAGCTTTGCATGCCTTTGGTTCACCTCCGCCTCACATGACAAGGGAAATTTTGTTTGACTCATGGCCCACTGTATAACTTGCAGTAAAAAATAATAATGGTAAATTAAATTGTCACTGTCTGCAGTAATAGTAAAATATATTGTGTAATAAAGTTGCATTTGGAAATTACAGTAATTTTATGTATGTTAGACAAGTCTGAATAACGACTGTGAACTAAAGAGTACTGAGAGTCTGGGAGTCAATTTGAAATAAAGTGAAACATATCCCCAAAAAGTCTGGTACCCTATGAGATGCCACCCCCACCCCCAACCCTGGCCCAGATCCTGCAGCCCCTTCACTAACGATGCCCCCTGGGCACTCTGCCAGCCTCTCTTACCAGCTGCCATCCTCCTCACCCTGTTCTCTCCCAGCCAGGAGGCTGACTCTAGGGAGTCCTCACTCACACTATCACCAGCACGCTGCAGCCCAACAGGGAAAAATCCCCAGCACAGGTGCAGGCTCCCTGAGGCCTGCCTGCCTGCTCCCAGCCCAGCCCGCCCCCTCCTAGCGCCTGGTACAGCACTGGAAATAACGGGTTCTACAGTGAGAACAGCCTGGCCACCCTGCAAATAGGTTAATGGCAGCGCTGCCCAGCAACACACAAGACTGTATGCAAATCACTAGCTTCTTTCCTTTTCTTTTTGTGTTCCAGTAAAATTCCAGGCAAGCAGTTTCAAAGCCAGTTCTTTACATTATATTTAAAACACATGCACCCGACACGAAACTTAAACCAGCAGCTGTACCAGCTGAGATCAGATAGCACTTACAACCGCATCAATACTGTCATTCATTATTTCCCAATATGTAGGTTCTGATTGTATGTATGTCATGTAAGGTTTTATATGTGAGAAAGTATCCATATGATGCAAACCTAAATTTCCCTTTTGAGTGAATCTTGACTGACAATTTTTTTTCCTATTTCCTTGGACAGCACATCTGGATTTCACCACATAAACAGCAAAACAAAACAAAAAAATGTCCCTCATGAGAATGAACCTATTCCCTTATCCTTCACAAACCACCTTATCCACCATGATTGATACTACCTGTATAGAACACTAGACTGAAGCAGTGACTTCCAGAGCCTGCCAGACTTCTCATCTCAGGAGGGCGTTCCCTCTATTGTCAGTTTGGATTCCAGCACATGGAAACCCTTAACTGCATCCTGTTTTAGTGCTGAATATTACAGTTTGTCTCACACAGTTTACATTCCCAGCCATGCCGAAAGAAGATCTCAGCTGCAAGATCAGCTCGGTTTACAAGCATAAGGAGCGTAAGCCAAAGAAGCCCCATTACATCCCCCGGCCATGGGGCAAGCCTTACAACTACAAGTGTTTCCAGTGCCCCTTCACCTGCATGGAGAAATCCCACCTCTATAACCACATGAAGTACAGTCTGTGCAAGAATTCACTCTCCCTGCTCATCGAGTCTGACTGGCCCTACAAAAAGGGAAATATCCTGCAGCCTGACCAACTCTGCCCACTCCCTCCTGGGACCCTCCTGAGGGGGAGAGGTGAGGCAGAACTCACCCATGGCAACAACGCACCAGCCAGGGAAGCCCTGCAGGACGACCACCTCAGGGGAGAGAGGGAGGATCCAGACAAGGGGGAGGAGTATAAAGAAGGGGGGGCTCCAACTTCCAAAGAGGACCAGGAGGAACCTCACAGTAGCAGCAGCAGCAACAAAGACGGCAAGCAAGCAGAGGCAGATTTTGTGATCACGGATGTCTTCTCCTTGGAGGATCAGCACATCAATGCCAGGGAAATGGAGGCCAAACTGAAGCACTACAAGCTTTCCAAGAACTGTCAAAGGGACCCCAGCCTACTTTCAGAGCAGTGGCGTCTACTGGCTACCAGACACAGGAAGAGTAACCCTGAGGGTTCACTACCATGTCCTGACGGGGGATCCATACCTTGCTATCCTCCACCCCCAACGTTTGCAGACTGCCAGGACCCTTCCAGACTTAATCTGTCAGTCCTGGGGGTCAGCTACCCTCTGAGCCCAGGCTTGTTCTCCTACAGCAACCCTACAGTAGCTCATGCCCAACTTGCCCCGCTGCCCTTCTTGGCATCGGCTGCCCAGCTCATGCAAACTCCCTCCACCGCACTCCAGCAAGCAGATCGGACCATCCTGCCACCCCGCTTCTACTACCCGCTCCTCTGTGAACATGCTTTTAGTTCTGCTCAGGACCCTGGAAAGGGAGCTAAACCAGGCCAATCCTCCCCAGCCAATATGGAACCCAACCCGCCCCCTACCTTCCCATCCAAAATCAGACTCTGGAAAGTGCCAACACTGCGTCCCACCACTGCCACTGCCATCCCACACCCAGCAGTGTGGTCTGCCCACCATCAGGTGGCATTATCCTCAGAGGCTGGCTACAGTACAGTAGAGGAGAAGCTCCAAGCACCTGGCAAAGCGGGAAGCTGGAGCCACAAGGCTGTGGTGGAAGTGACATCACTGAGAAAGACAGGAAGCAAGCGCATTGGGGTGCCCCTAGAGAGTGAGGAAACCCCTCTAGAGAAGAAGTCTCACTTGGGGTGCACACTGGACCTCTTGAAGAACCTCCAGGGCAACCCAACATTTTCCACTGCTGCAGGCCAACTCTTCCACAGCAGGTGAGTACCTCAGCATCCCCATAGAACCTGAAGCTGCTGCTACTGGGATAGATTGCATGACAGGATGCTGGGTTTGAATCAGGGTTCTTTGGCCACAAGAGTTTAGTGGTATCAATTAAGTGTGGGCAACAGTCACCCATAACACAAAACAAGCACATCAATCACTAAGCTGCCATGATAGACACAAAAACATCTACTTAATAAACAAGTGAGAGGTATTTGCACTGATGGCTTCAATTGCCCATTTCTGTTCCAGACAGCAGGATTGTATTGTTTCAGGTCAAGAATAATGCGTTTCATTTGGGGACACTTATGGGAGAGGGGAATCTAACATGATTCAATCAATAAACACAGCATGGCACATTATTTTCCTGGTGCTATTTTCCTGTTTGCCTCCTGAATGCACCACTGCATTAAAAAAAAAGAACTAGAACCTTGTTCTAAAACTCTGAATGCCTGTAATGTGACACACATATTACCTGCACTTCTAATACATTTCAATGAATGTCGTCTTTGAACAAGGAAATAAAGCAGGTGCTGTATTTTTGAATCCCCACCTATGTGAATAGAGTTTATTGCAATTTTATAATGTCTCTATTTCTTCTTGGCAGTTTTCAAACAGCTCTCCACAAGTCCTTGCCTCCAGAACAGTTGTACCCAGAACACAGAAAGTACCAGGCCGAGAACCAGGAGAAAGCAACTCTCCATCCCAGACCTCTCTCCCCCTTGAAGTCTGGCAAGGCAGTGGAGAACGGAGCAGGTAGGCGGGATAAACTGGACAAGTCAGCGGTCCTGCTGGGGGATCTCTCGAAAGCACTGCAGGAGTACCAGGAGGCAGAGAGAAAGATTGCTAATCTGGTACAAGATAATGTCCCAGGACAACGCTACCTGATAGAGCATCTCTGCAAGATCCGCAGTGAGTTGTCACACATCCACCAGGCACTTGAGAAGACAACCAGGCAGCCAGAAGGACCCCTGGATCTCTCTGTCAAGAAGACTGTGGAACCACCGGGGGCTGACAAAGATCAACAGTCTCAGGGCAAAGGATGTCTCCCAGAGGAAACAGAGGAGGAGGAAGAAGAGAAAGCAGTAGAGAGCGAGTCAGAGGGTCTGCCGCAGAAGTCTCCGAGTCAGTCTCTTAAACTGATGATCAAAATGAGCCGTGCGTCTGAGCTGAGCCTGGGAGCTGTGGTGAAGACAGAGGTGGTCTCGCCCAGTGAGCTACGACCACCCCCTCCTGAGGTCCTGTGGTCCAGCCGGACTACGAAATGCGAGGCAGACTCCAGCGTGCTGCTGTGTGCTGATGGTCGCTCCACCTCCCTGGTCTTCACAGAGTTCACCCCCTGCTCCAAGAGAATGAAGCGACCCTCTTCCAGAGATCTTTCAGGGGAGACTCTTTGCCCACACAACCCCCTTAGTGCTGACCCCTAGGAGCTTCCTCACCAGCTGACACTGGCGCTATTGCATGGGACATTCCAGAGGAGCGCACCAGACAATTGGCCTGTCTCCACTCTACTTTACTGCCACTGGAAACTAGCCATTTCCCATGATCAGCCTCTGGCTCATACAGTATTGGACTTATCATAGCAATGCCAGGAGAAGCGGAGCTGGAGGGCAACGTAGAGGACACGCAAGGTTTGCTGAGACCTGATATTGTATAGTGAGAGAAGCCATAGCAGTTAAATCATTCTTATGAACTGACAGAATAGTAGCCATAAGCTTCTCATGGTCTAGTCAGACAATCCCTAAATATGATATGCCAGGAGGCTTATGTATCAAGGAGGTCCATGTTATCCCTATTCTCAAAGGTACATACTCTTTAAAGGGGTTCTGGTAGATTAAGTACATGCCGGATGTCTAACTAACTGTGAATTGTTTCTTCAGAAGTAGAAGGAGATATGAAAGCCATATGGGAGCCACACTGACAATGATGGTACACACTGCCTCAACATAGGAACCCATCGCTTCAACCAAAATGACTCCTGCCCAGTATTTTAATGCTCCAATCTGGAACCGGGTTTCCATGTCCAGACCAAAATGATTGAATATTATTGGTGTGTTGTGCTATGAATTTCAGAGATACTGAATCGTGACTAAGGACAATGAGAGCCTTTCATCACAGGAGTGGACATTTACAAGTGGACTGAATCAGATTGTACATACATGGAACTTCTGTGCAACTATTGTATGGTCTTATGTATTTTTTACTATTTCATTATTCAGTTTATTTAATTATTTAACTTTTTAACTTTAAGATACTTGACCCCATTGTATATTGGATCATGGGTAATAAGAGGAAAGTAACAGCACCCCTGTGGGAATATTTAGAAATTCATGGACAGAGTATGACAGCACTGGAGAATGAAGCCCTCTGTCTGTATGTCTGTCTGTCTGTTTGAACACCAGACACAATGAGTTTATTGCCTGTGAAGGGTGAGGGGGTGAAAGGTTGATAGCACTGATGTTTTTATGTTCATTCCAGGGGAGATTTTTATAAAAGGCTGTGTATATTTCATTTTCCTAGAGGTGCAAACAACCCCTTAAAACACACATTTTTTACTCTCCCTATTTCCTATTTGAGCAGAACTGTTTATGTCAAATGGTTTATTTATGTTCTAACAGATTAAATACATACATTTATTATTATTATTATTATTATTATTATTATTATTATTATTATTATTGGTACATCCTATTAAAGAATTGAATGAAATTACAAGAACTTTTAGATTAAGGTGTACTTTTCTCATAGTAAAAACGTTTTGTCACGTCTCATGGGGGATGTGTTTGAACAATAAAAGTGAAAAATTGCAATTATACTGTTTATTTACTGTAAATACAAACAATAATAGATGCAGTCCAAAAGCTTACACTCATTTATTCTATCAACCTGTTTATGGAAATTACAGTAACACTGATAGAGGGAATAGCTAAAACATGTATCTACTTGACTTAGTTTTTGCATGTGTGGCAGAGCACAGCTCTGCCCTTTAGAAATTGGCAGGGATGGGGTTAAATTCCCCTACCTGCCTGGGTTCATTGTGTTCAGGTGGCTGGGGTTGATTAGATGATTAGTTTAATTAATGATCAATCAGCGCCCAGCCACCTGACATAAAAGGAGGCCACTACTTCTCATTTGGGAGGAGGGAGCTGAGGAAGCAGGTTGGTGTTTTGTTGTTTGTATTTTTTTGAAAGTTTGATTCCAGTGAAGGCATTGCCCAGCCTGGAAACCTTTTTTTTTTGTAAGTTTTGTTTTGTTGTCTTTCTATTTGTGTTTGAAGATTTTTTTATTTTGCCCTTGCGCGCTTTCATTTTTGTGTTTATTTATAATAAAATAGTTTTTTTTTTTTTTTGAACTGTCTCTGGGCCTCTATCCACTCTACAGCCTGCCACAATATGAGATCGGAAAAGAAGTCAGTCAGACAAGGATGATTCACAGGGAGCCGTGTTGTAGCATACAAATACTTTTATTGTATCAAATACAAACTTTAGACTGCTTCTTAGACTTTTTCCTTTATTCTCCCTTTACCCCAATCTCTTTCCTTCATGAGCCTCTGGCAGGGTGGCCCTGTCAATCATGTAGTAATGACTTCTATACACACTCGTATTTTAATTCAAGCACTTTGGACAGAGGTCATCAAACAGATTGGAAAGCAAATTCATTTGTATTTGGCAGGGTTATAATCAATGGTGTGGCTCTAAATTTGAAAGTACCAGAACACCAATAAAATATAGATTTTCTTAAACAAAAATTATACAAATTCACATTTTATTTGTTCATTGAGCTTGAGGTAACATTTAAGAGGCAATGCATGCGTCACGCATGTGACTTTTATAGGCTACTTACTCCCCCTGTCAGTGCTGTTTTCCAGCTAAATTTGGCTTGTTTGGAAAGCATCTTGCAGGTAAATACTGTCTTTAGTGGTTTGGCTGTTTTTATTATGCATGTTTTTTTTTCTATTTCTTTTAATTATGAGGTCATCACCAGGGTGGAACAGGCTGGAATCACTGCGATGCCCTATGTAGTACATCACGTCCTCCCTCCATCTTTCTTTTATGGAGTTCTGCATGTAATATAACTTTTTGTATAATTGATTGAGAATTATCTTCATGAAGTGAGACTCTACATTAATAATATAAATGGTTCGACGTAACATCTTATATAAACCACCATTAAACATTCTTGGTCGTTTTGATTTAACAACCATAAAAAAATTTTGGTTTTTTTTAGATATTCTGAACCATTCAGTCAACAATTTAAAATGTAAATATACTAGATGAACTTAGCGTTAAAGACCGCAAAGGATAATAATATTACAATCACATGTGATACTATATATATATATATATATATATATATATATATATATATATATATATATATATATATGCCTGACTGACTTATCAGCTCAACAATAGTACACACCCAGACCGTATTATAGTTTAGTGCTTTTAACGCACAATTATTGTTTATACAGAAAAGAAAGGTTTAAACAGATTACTTAACAAAACTTTTAAAACAAAAACCTACCTCGATGACGAGGACTAACTGAACAAAAAAACTGCCCTGACTAAGATGGGACAGTTAAGCTGTTTACCCGAACAGGAACACAAATCTTTTTCTCCTAACACTTTCTTCCAGTTGCTCACGCTGATGCACGTACACAGCCGCCATGAACAGTGTTACATCCGTGGCTTAAATATTGTGTTTAATTGTTAATTAGCAGTTTACTAATAGAACAGCTGTTTTGTATTACCCTTCAACCAATAGCACTTATGTGTAAGGCCCTGAGTAAATCGCAATTTCATGAGCTGCGCAGAAATTGTGAAAGTAGCCCAATATAACGATTTTTACAATATTCTTAAAAATAAATTATTTCATAATTATTTGTATTTCATCCAAAAAAAATCACATTAACAAAACTCTACAGCTCTTCTGTCTACCTGCCTGTACTATTTGCCATGCACTGTGCAGTGATTATGTCATGTGACTATATGCAATTTAGACAGGAAATTAAAATACTACACACTGTAAACAAGAAAATGGATGTCTCTAAAAAGGCTAAAAATGTGTCTGCAGCAGATCATGTAAAACAGCATCCAGCAGGGGTTTTACACAGCGATGGAGGTAAGCTCTTCTGTCTTCGCTTCATAGAGTTCTACTGTGAGTGGTAAGTTGCCATTGGCAACCAGGCAGATTCGACAGGCACTCTGAGCCTGTGCCTCAGTACTGCAATCTTACGGCTCCTTATGCTGTGCTTTTGCAACATGAGAGCGGGTTCAACTCCCTCAGATCTCTGCCTGTTCAGCAGATCTCGCCTCTATCGTTAATATCCTCACTACAGCAAATCTTGGCACCCTCTTCAGATCTGCTCACTATTGCAGCATGCGAAAGTTGCTTTAGTTTACTGTTTAAATCTACAACTGCCCTCTTCCAGAGCTTCCAGCTTTCCTTTAGCAATTTAGTCATATATCCGCTCATCCTCTCAGATACTACAAGCATTAATACATGGTGAGCGACGTGGTACAAGACTGGAAATCTGCCTTGATTATGAGTTAAAGTTCCACTAGTAGGAGAATGACTGGAGTTGTGAAACCCAAGTTCGCCTTTTCCATTGCAAGCAGACATGATGGTAGCAAACCGTTGATCGATCCCGTATTCGTTAACTCATAGGATGGTCGGCATCTCATCTCTCTGCCTTTGTTTCCAGAATCAGGCGCAAAAACTGCTGAGCTTCCTCAGCAGTCAATTTCATATATTCGTTCAGCTCCAACTGCCGCCTCAGCCCTCACCAAACTTTGCAACACCTACATCTGCTATTCAACTAAATACATCACTCTCCAACTTTCTGTAATCTGCTCGCCAATACATGGCTTCAGCCTTAACCCCAGCGATCAAGTCATCATACACCACCGGATGAAAACAATTACAACTTTCTGCACTCAAAAACCTCCCATTCCGATTTAATGAGCATCGGATTCTAGCCTCCATCGCCCATGCAAGGAATTGTCTTCTCTTAGCCCCCCTACCATTAAAGCCTGTGCATCTCCAGAATTCAGTATTTCTACCTCCTCAACTCTGTCCCTTCCCCAACACTCCTTCCCATCCCATCATTTCGCGTGACACTCAGAGAGATCCTCAAGAGCCCCCCCCTGCTGCTCCTTCCCAGCTCCCAATATCAATAGATATCCTTCACTCTTTAATCCTTACCCTCAGAAAAGGCTGCCCCTGTCCATTCAATGAGCTGACCTTGGAATTTATGTGTCTAACTGCTCCTGTGACATCTTCCTCTGCAGGACTCCTGAAGAAACAAAGTCCTCCATGTGAACTTACCGTGACAGCACCAGATGATTTACTTGGGGGGGGGGGGGGGGGGCCATCTGTAATATGATTTTACTCACAGAATCTGTAATAATTTTACTACAGAATTATACACGTTGCAGTTTAAGTATCCTTCACTCTTTAATTAATTAATTAATTACATGCAGGACTCCTGAAGGAACAAAGTCCTCCCTGTGAACTTACCGTGACAGCACCAGATGATTTACTTGGGGGGGGGGGGGGGGGGGGGGAACACAAAAAAAACCCTCCAAACAGGACATCAAGGGGAATACAACTGATAGTCTTGGAATGTAAAGCCATAACAACCATGAGGTCTTTGAACCTTACCATGCACCAGTGTTAAACATGGTGGAGGTTGTGTGATGGTCCACAAGTTTCATCCTGGTCCCAGAAGCAGACCCCAACCCGTGGCAAGTTTCCCCATTTCAATCAACTTGGATTCCACTAAACTCCTCATTCACCGGCCTCCTTCAGTCAGCCTACAACTTTTATAAAAATTTTTTTAAAAAAACATGCCTTAGCCCCTTCCACTTGCTCTTCTTATTCTATTCAGAACGTAATTCTTCTACAGTTCATATAGTGAAAAAAGGGCGCTCATCATCCCCCTCAATCATGCAGCTTCTCCGCCTCCTGGTCTGGATCTCAGTGACCAATAATGTAATCATTCAGGCCCGCCACATCCCCGGTTCCTTTAATAGTGCCACTGATGCTTTATCTCACCTGCAGGTCCCAAGGTTTCACAGCCTAGTTCCAGGAGCAGATCCCAGCCTCCGTTCAGCCAGCTGATATTCATCTAAACTCCTCTCTCTGGTCTCCTCCAGTCTGCCCGTTGTTTTATGGAGAGCACTCTAGCCCCATCTACACGTGCAGCTACTTTACTGCCTCGTCCTCCTTTACCTCCTTCTGCGCCCAGAATCGGATCTCTCACTCCACCTTTATTCTTCAACACCTGCTGGCCTTTATCGCATGTCTCGGGCTGTCTCGCAACCTCGCTCCTTCCTCCATGAGAAACTACCTATCAGGCATTCAATGTCAGTTTTACCTTCAGTCCATTCCTTCTCCCCCTCTCCTTTCCATACCTGAGGTTTGCCTGATGATCCGAGGCATGGAGAAGAGCCTCTTTCCTTCCTCCACTTCTAGACAGCCCCTTCGGATATTCTTCTTCTTCTAATCTCCACTCTTCGCCGTAGTTGCTTCACTCCTTTCGATGACATTGTTATGGAAGCACTATGCTTATG
Organism: Polyodon spathula; assembly: GCF_017654505.1. Lineage (NCBI taxonomy): Eukaryota > Metazoa > Chordata > Actinopteri > Acipenseriformes > Polyodontidae > Polyodon > Polyodon spathula. Next base: position 6,923,850 of record NC_054559.1, on the reverse strand, counting down.
CTTTTTTCGGATTCCTTCACTTCTCAGAGTTCTCTGTGCCAACATCTGCAAGTTTCCCAGCCTTAGGATTGCGGTGCTCTGATCTCACCTAAATTCCTGGGGGACATTACATTCTCTTTATCAGATCTTCCAAAACAGATCAGCTTCGTAACAGTCAGTATGTTCAGTTCTCAAAAATTGACTCTTCTCTCTGTCCTAGTTCTGCGCTAACCAAATACCTCCCCTCCAGGTTTTCTGTCTCTTTTATTGACTCCTCAAGAACATTGGTTTTTCTCTCATCTCAACTCCCTCCTGACTCGGACTGGGCTATCCTCAGTCTCTACTCCTCTCACTCTTTTCGGATCGGAGCAGCCACGTCCGCAGCACGAGCCGGAGTCAATCAGCACCTGATAAAAACATGGGGCGCTGGTCCTCTTCAGCAGTCTAGTTGTACATCAGATCCTCCCCTTCAGACATTGCAGCAACTCAAAAGTCTTTTGTTAGTATGCCCGAAGTGGGGGCGCCTCTCTGCCAGGTCCACTAGAGGTTTCCTCCCAATAGGGAGGGGGCAGTTTCCTCTCCACAGCACGGATGGCCTCCAATCCATAACTAACTTCTCCCTGTATTGTCTCTTCTTTACAACTTTCTCTTATCTATGAGTGTGGCTCAGCGGTCTCTTTCCTATCTTCACGGTGCAGTGCTGCGGGGAGCCGGGGGTCCTTCTTTTGGGGGGGAAGTGAGTTTCACTCCTCCGACCGACCAGGTCAGCCTCCTGCCCAAATCACTGCTGTCCCCGGTGGTTCTTCACCAGCTAGAGGGGTCCCTCCGGCCACAACTATCCTGTTGCAGCTCATGCGCTAGCATCACCAAGGCCACAACCTTGCTATCCCATCTCCCTAGTTTCTTTTCAGGTCCAAGCACCTTTCTGCCCCTTCTGGATGGCCGAGTCCCCACTTGCCGAGCCGGGCCCCGCCGAGGGGGGGGGGGGGGTTCTCTATTTTCGTCTCTCCAACATGGACCCGAGACACTTTAACCTAACTCTCCACGCCGCCCAGCTGCCAGCCACGCTTCCTGAGGGTGCTGCACTGAGTAGTGACGGATCTATCCCTTTGTCTTTCATGTCTCTCATCAAGAGTGTCTTTTCTGTTTTTCTTCTCATTCTCCTTGTTCGACCAGCGAACGAGACGCCGCCTGGCTACCGACCTGGGCTGAGGGCTTTGTCTCTCATTCTCAATAGCCGCTCAGAGTGCTGTGTATGCGGCCTGACCCGATGAGACATGAGAGTTTAGAGTGTTTTATGTTGTCCAGATATTTTCTTCTCAAGCTGTCCAGCTTTATGTCTCTAATTCCTTGTTACACAAGCACCCCTGTTGCTCAAATCAAACCCCTTTTATACTACTCTACTCAAGCCCTTGTAAGCGACCAGTGAACTGCAATTAATTGACACCACTAACATTTACTCAAAATCTGTGAGAATCTTAGGACTGCGTGTGAACATGAATTAGCATACTAATGCATGTGTCTCACGTCCAATGCATAAGACTTGTCACCTGTAACTTTGATGTTGATTTTGCTGATGTCAATGTCATTTATCTCTATATTTGATGTTTAAAAAAATTATGATACTCTGTAAATTCTAAAATAGTTCTGTGCACAATACAATACTTTACCGGTGACACTGCCATGAATTTTAAGAAAATTTCCATGATTTTCACAGGGCCTTACTTATAATAGATTCACCTTATAGTATCTTGATGACCTCTAGTGGTTCTTCATCAAAACTACACCGTGTAAACCCAACACCATGCTTAACCAGGGAGAACAGACCTTTCATACAGAGACGAACCTATTCTTCGTTCACCACTCTACCACTATATATATATATATATATATATATATATATGGTGTAAAGCAGCAGTTCCTCACAGTGAAGGCACTGTCAGCTCAGCTCAGCTCTTGTGCAGATGCTGAAGATGTACCTGGAAAACAATTTTTTTTTTTAAATAGGATTATTTATTTATTTATTTACCTTGAAAGTGTTTGCCGCATCTAAAAAAGGTAAACACTAACGAGTATATTAACATTTACGAATGCCCACCGGGTTCCTTAGTAGCTGATTGATCTCAGAACTATGTCAACAGCATGACTAGATATTTCATTCCATATACTCACCACTTCCATTGTGAAGAACTGTGTCAACAGCATGACTAGATATCTCATTCCATATATTCACCACTCTCATTGTGAAGAAATGTCTCCTTCCCTCTGTCCTATGTCTGTGTTTATTTAATTGCCAGCTGTGTCCTCTGGTGCTGGTTTCTGTAGTAATGGTTCAGGTTAACTATGTGAACTCCTTTTAAGATTTCAATCATGCCCCCCTTGATTCTTCTTTGTTCCAGGCTAAATAGATTCTGTTCTTTCATTCTTTCTTCATAGCTCAGTCCTTTAAGTTCTGGGATTAGTCTGGCTGCTCATCATTGGACTCTCTCCAGGGCAACATTTGTTGCATATTTTCCTACCAATCGGATATGGTACAGGCAGCACACGCACATCACCACTTGTTCACTGACAGCTGGGAGTAGAGAGGGGCAAGAGGGAAGAGAAAGATAGAGAACAGAAAATGCACACTCATACACAAGCATGCTCATTCTAACACTAACTATTTACAGGATTTACATTCTCTGACCTCTTTTCCCTTCCTCACCCACAGTCTGACACTGTTTCACCCCATTGCTACATATATACATGTATATATACAGTGCTGAGAAAAAGTCTCCAAGAACAAACCGGAAAATCATCAAGGAAGTCACAAAGAACCCCAGAGTAACATCCAAGGATCTGCAAGCCACTCTTGTCTTGGCTAATATAAGTGTTCATGACTCAACAATCAAAAAAACACTGAACAAGAATAATGTTCATGGAAGGATAGCCAGGAGGAAAACAGTGCTCTCTAAAAAGAACATTTCTGCCCGCCTAAAGTTCGCCAAAGAGCACATAGATGATCCACAACACTTCTGTGGACAGATGAGTCAAAGGTAGAACTTTTTGGCCTCAATGAGAAATGTTATGTTTGGCGAAAACCAAACACTGCTTCAAACAGAAGAACCTCATCTCAACCTTCAAGCATGGTGTTGGGAGTGTGATGGTTTGGGCCTGCTTTGCTGCCTCAGGACCTGGAAGGATTGCCATCATTGACACAATCATGAATTCTGCATTGTATCAGAAGGTTCTAGAGGAGAATGTCAGGCCATCCGTCTGTGAGCTGACGCTGAACCGAAAGTGGCTCATGCAGCAAGACAATGATCCTAAACATACAAGCAGATCTACAAAAGAATGGCTTCAGAAGAAGAGTGGTGAAAAAAACAAATCAATTAAAATTAAAGACCTGAAAAGTCTTCATTAGATAAGTATTCACCCCCTTTGCTGTGACACTCCTAAATAAGCTCAGGTGCAACCAATTGCCTTCAGAATTCACACAATAAGTTAAATGGAGTCCATCTGTGTGCAATAAAAGTAGTTCACATGATTTTAGATTACATACACCTGTCTCTGTAAGGTCCCACAGTGGGTAGTGCATTCAAAGCAAATATACTACCATGATGCAAAGGACCTTTCAAAACGACTCCGGGATTATGGGAAGGCACAAATCAGGGGAGGGGTATAAAAAGATTTCAAACTCATTGAATATCCCTTGGAGCACAGTAAAGTCAATCATTAAGAAGTGGAAGGTATACGGCACCACCCAGAATGCAAAGCGTTATGTCTGGCGCAAACCCAACACAGCACAACACCCAGGTAACACCATCCCTACTGTGAAGCATGGTGTTGGCAGCATCATACTATGGGGATGCTTTTCATTGACAGGGACTGGGAAGCTTGTCAGGGTAGAGGGCAAAATGGATGGAGCTAAATACAGGCAAATCCTTGAGGAAAACCCACTTCAGTCTGCAAAAGACCTAAGACTGGGATGGAGATTTACCTTTCAGCAGGACAATGACCCTAAGCACACAGTCAAAGCAACAATGGAGTGGCTTAAAAACAAGAAAGTGAATGCCCTAGAGTGGCCCAGTCAAAGCCTGGACTTGAATCCAATTGAGAATCTGTGGCAAGACTTGAAGATTGCTGTCCACCAACGATCCCCATCCAACTAGACAGAGCTTAAATAATTTTGCCAAGAAGAATGGACGAATATTGTACGATCCTGATGTGCAAACCTGGTAGAGACTTAGTCCATTAGACTAAGGTGGTTCTACCAAGTATTGACTCAGGGGGGTGAATATTTTTCTAACCATGACATTTCAGTTTTTCTATTTTTCATTAACTGTTGTTATGCTCTTGCCTCTTGAAAGTGTTGAGTATGTTGTGTATATCAAAGGGGGAAAAAAATCCCATTTAAATGCATCAAAACTGAAAAGGTCCAAGGGGGATGACTACTTACTATAGGCAATGTGTGTGTATGTATATATATATATATATATATATATATATATATATATATATATATATATATATATATATATATATATATATAAAATATATATAGGGGCCTGCACTATTTTCCTGTTTCTGGGGAAATGCACCTTTGCGGGATATTATAAGTGGATACATTAATGTTGAAGATTTTTTTTTGTTAGATTTGCCAATACATATCAACAGCATGCTAGAAAACAAACATTGTTGATAGACCAGTTAGTGGGTTATAAATGCCATTTATTATCTGCTATAGCCAAACAAGAAATAAAAACCTGAGTAAATCAGTCACCTATTTTTCAATTTTTCAATCTACATTATCTTTTTATAAATGTACTGTATCTAAAAAAAATGTTGGCTGTGACTTTAAAACCAAGCAAGCCCATAAAAAATCATTTGAAAAGAGAAAAACAAACAATCATAAGCTAGAGGCACAAAAACCTTGTTAGGTGCTTCACTCTCCTTAGCTGTAGGCGTTATAGACACAGTAATGAGCACAACTTTAAAAAATACTCGCTGGTCTGGTCAGGACTCATTATCAGAGAGCAAGCTGCCTAGTGGCACAGCGTTTAAACGCGGAGGAATCAGAGCTGACACAGGGCTAACTCTGTAAAGGTGAACTTTGTCCCTGAGCTAAATGTCTGCGTCTGGTTTACCTGTCCCTCCACCGAACGTCTCAGCAAAGGTCAGAGCCCCGAGCCGCGGCTCGCCACGATCGGTCCGGAGAGGCTGTCAGTCTGCAGACTCGCAGCCTGTTACAATCCTGCAGGAGGTTCCAGCTCAGTCCACCCGGCCCCAGTCAGCGCTTGAAAACAAACAGCAAAGGTCAACCGCCAATCCCTGGATCCCTGGAGTTTATTTTCATTATGTGGTCACTGTTCAGAGTTTCTTCTCACACATTTGAAATATTCCTTATGTTATTTGTATTATTTCAAAGAGAATAGTACAGTACAGTAACAACGTCTGAATACCACATGCTGTTTTCAGTTTCTTTCTTGTGCGCATAGCATCTTATCAGGATGAGTGAAATTCAAATAGACAATTCATGTTAAGGTACTGTTCCTTGTAAATTTTTAGTTGACTTTTTTACTTACATTTTAGGCTTTAAGACAAATTGTGCTTAGTTAGTAACTTAGTAACTTAGTTACGAAAGGGCACTAATCATTATGGTGCACAATAATTGCCATTGGTGTGCACGTTAATGATTTCCATATTTACTATTTCAATTGTACTCATTATCACGTGGGATACTTGGCATACTGGTGCATGCTACATTTAGTGCTTCACGCTATGGTAATCAGAATTAATATGTGATTTGTATGGTAATGCCAGCTGATGTATTTAAATGAGCATCCAGCTCAGAATAATGAGATGAGCTGTATTTACATGGTATTTACTAACGGGCGTTAATTTTAGTGCATGCTTTAAAGTGAGCGATAATTAGTTTGCATGGACACCAGGCTTTAACCAGTGATAGGCACGCTATTTAAACCTATTCTTCTGGTTTGAAAACTAGTGATGTGCAGTTCAATTCTTTTTACTGACTGGATTCGTTTGATTCAAACTCATGTATGTCAAACTTGGTGTCAAACTGACAGCAAGGGCCATTTAATTTAATCCTGATTTTGCACCGTAAATCATCTGGGTGAACTTCAACATTTCAGAAGGGTTTGCCAGTAGTGAAAAAAGCGTTGCATTGCTCTTGGGAGACAGCGGGTAAGCTGCTTTTATTTGATCTCATCCTCTAGGTATGTTTATTTGGTTATTTTGCTACAGAAATACGTTTAAGATTTATTATGTGCCTGTTTTTCTTTATTCACAATTATTAAAATATTTTTAACCATGTTAGTAAATAAATCATTTGTATGTTATATAAAACTTTGTTTATTAACAATGAAAGATGAAGTTGATTTTGATAAACAAACAACTGTCAACTCGTTTACAATATACATATAAACGGTACAATATCACATGGCCACTGCCCACGAGAAAAATGAATTTTTCTTTGATTTCATTGGTATTTTTTAGAAAAATAAATGGACATTTAATAGAGTATTGCTATTTTTAAAATCACAATCATATATGTTCACATGATTTGGTTGTGTTTTAGGTATCCTCTACAGCCATGGCTGTAGACACCAGTGTTACGCCCTTCCAAGAGCACCGAGATGACAAGAAAAATCCTTTGGTATCTTAAAGATGAGATTTCAATGCCTTCACAAATCAGGAGAGTGTCTATAGAGCAAAGAGCAGTCATAATAACAGCCTTGTGTCTAACTCTGCTCAACATCTGTCTGTCAAAGAACATCCCCTTACCTGAGGCAGAAGAGATGTCAGACAGTGATGATGATGAAGTTCCAGCATAATGACACTGTGCTTGGAATAAACGATAGGTCCACCCTCATTAGACACAGATTTGGGACCTAAGGAAAATAAAAACAAACAAACAAAAAATCATTCCACTTGCATCAATATCCCCACACCACATAGTTTGTTCTTTTTGTGTGTTTCTTTATTATTATTATTATTATTATTATTATTATTATTATTATTATTATTATTATTATTATTATTATTATTATTATCATCATCAATAATAGTTTTTGAAGTAGTAGTGTTGTTGCTGTTGTTCTTCCTCTTCTTATTTGATGTGTCTTAGAGTAAAATTTTGATGCAAATATGTTAGTTTATTTCTAATCGTTAGGCTTAATATGTTAATTGTTGCAATGTATTTATATTATGTACACAACAGTACAAATAAAACATTATTTTTTCAGTTTACTTAATTTTTTTTTAAAAATTATATTAAAATGTATTGAACAAACAGAACACAACAGTTCACAATAAATAACAAAATGCAGTAACTTACACTGGAACAAAATAAAAATAAAATGTGCAATTAGACAGTAAAAACCTAGAAAGATTAAGTGCTTTTAAACAGTAAAAACATGAACATATAAAGTGCAGTTTACAGTAAAAACAACAGGAAATACTATTAACTAACAAAACATAGTAGTTATAACAAAACTTTACAAGTTGTAATAAATGAAACTTGTTGCTCTTTCTTTCTGACTGGCAATTGTCTCTTTCACAAAGATAAACTCCATCTCTTCTAATTCCAGTCTTCTCCACCTCTAAACGGTGTCTTTCCACAGCCAGGCCTCTTTTCTACCTCCAATCGGGTGACTTCTAAATGAAACACTTAATGACAGCTTGCAGATCGCAGACAGAGCAGCTGCAAGCAACCTGGTTACGATGTGCTTGATGAAACACAAGCATCGCAGTCCTGTGCGATCTCGCAAGCACGTCACAAGAACATCGCATACACAGTGCTGATGAAATGGGCCCCAGTACCACTATGAAATGTACCTTTTTATGACTTCTGTCGGGACATTTGACTTCTTTTCTGGAACACTTGATAACAATGCTCATTACACGTTCTAATTCTGCAATTTTCCACATAATGCTTGTTGATGCAGAGCGCTGTTTAAGATTATTAGTACTTCTGCATTTCTTTCTTTAGTTTTTTCCAGCACTCTGCTAGCCAGTCCACTCTTTTGCCCAGTCATATCTGTTGAAATCCCAGTTAGTTTCTTCCAAGGTAATTCTACACTTCCTATGGTTTCTTGAAGTTAAAAAGTCCATTCCTGTGGTTGCGTTGTTCATGCTTAAACTTAAAAGCTCTTCAGCAACATTAAAGTTAGTATTACCTACCACTCTGGTAATACGCTCAGCAACCATGTTACGAGACTGACGTTAGAAAAATATATCTTTTTTCAGGGCATATACATCCACAGCATTTTCATTTTTCTTCTCATTTTCAGAAAAAACCTTTCATTGAGACTCCATAGCTTCTTTCATTACCAGTAAACTCAAAATACATTGCTTTGTGCAGCTAAAAAATAGAAAATAAGACACATTTAATATGTTTAAAGGTGATTCTAATTAGACTGTAATCCAAGTCTGTATTTGTGTTACTCTTACTCACCCAGTCATAAAAAAATGTGACCTTCCAGTTGGTCGCACATTTTCGGTCAGTGTAAGCCAGCTCCACCTTCATAAACAGCTACTGTGACTGCTGAGGGTTATTAGATGAAGGTGGTCAAGTGCAGTCTCAGACATTATCATTTGCATTAAATTACTTCTCGCACTAAATTTAGTGTGCACTATGGCATGTAAATAAGCCAAACAGTGTGCACATAAATAAATGCATTCTCTGTTAGTAAATGGGGCAGTAAATGCATATTTATCACTCACATTAGGTACACAACTTTAAATGTGCACTAACTTTAAATTTAGTGCTTTCATAAATGAGGCCCTTAGTGCTACAGCGTTTGAACAACTGTAAATTCAAAATTAGAGCTATTAGTATTTTTCCTTGTGCAGTTGCACACATTATATTAGATCTGCTTTGTGTAATCATATAGAAGCAGGTGTAGCCAGGAGATTTGATATGTTACTTGATTATTTTCTAACCAGATCTATTCCGAGAAACCAATATATGTAGCGGGCAATGTGCCTGTGTAAGCTGCCTGTCCCATAACTGTTTTTACCCTACAAATCTGGAAATAATAGATGGGATTCACCAGACTTCTGCTATACAACATGCTTTCAAAGGTGTAAGAAATATGGTTTCACGATTATTAGTCTCAACTTTTATACCCATTGGATGAGTTCATTGCTGCTGCTAATGAGACGTTTTCATTACAGGGAAGCCTGAACAGGTGTTCAAGGTGAGACTAATAATCAAATTAATCCTAACTGTGTAACTGTAGACTGACACACAGTAGTTTGAAGGCATTTAGTGCACTAATCCCTGTACCTCCATGTGCCAAATAAATCGTCTTCCCTGCGATTAAATTTTATGATGCCTCCTGGCTGTTCCTCAAAGGTTCCCTGTTGTTATGTTTGACAAGAACATCAATAATAAGAAGCTGTAGAAAACAGAAACCAATGAATTCATGCACATGTATTACTAACACTTAATCTTCCTCACCTGGGTATTCTCTTTGTGGTCATGCAGACAGTGTGGGAGAGCTTAGGGTTGGTGTATGTGCAAATAAAAATGTGAAACTGATTTACATTAACACTTTAGTAGCTTGCACTTCATTGTACACTATCCTGAACTAGGGGTCAAATAATGGAGTTAAATTGACACTTCTGGGGACTGTAGCCTGGTGAGCAAGTCCAGGGCAGACTTGAGGCTGGCAGGGGAGAGTCTAGCATGCACTGATATACGCTCCTTGCAAAGGAGCCGGCTTTTTTGTACAGCGGTAACTGCGCTATGCTTCAGTGTGAGGGGTCCTGGGTTTGTACCTGCTCTCCGCCTGTGTGATTGTGCCTGTCTGTGTTAATCTAGATTGCTATATATATTATATATATATATATATATATATATATATATATATATATATATATATATATATATATATATATAAAATACACCATGCATGGCAAACAGAGTTTTTTTCTGCCTGAAGACATCACTCTAACCCGGGCTGTGACTGATCTAGCAGCTGGGGATGTGAAAGTAATTCTATAGTACTCAGGTCACCAACTGCAAATAGGAAGCCACTTAACATTATAAATAGTAATAGATAATTATGGGTGTTAAATGGATTTTAAAGCTTTGGTTCCATTAAAGTATGAGGGTTGAGGGATAACATGCCATAGTTTCCTTTGCGAAGTAAAGACAGGACATAACTATTTGATGCTTTGCCTTTGGTCTGGTTAAAAATGCTGTGGATGTACAGCATTGGCACAAATGTTGTTACTGGTGTAAATGCGGTGCTTGGCCAGCAGGTGGCAGCAGAATATACACTATCATTGTCATACCAACCAATGTCAAAAAGACATCCTTTATATATCAACCTGTATGAAAACCTCTCAGTGTGAGAAACGATAGCCACTTTGTGCTTTAATTAGGCATCTTAAACAACTTCTAAAAAGTCTCATGCCTTTTACCATTTGTGGCTATGTGTTCATTTTCTTTTACTCTTTTAAATGAATTGCATGTGGGGCCAATTAAAGTCATCAATTAAATTAGACAATCACCAAATTGCTTATTTTCCAAGATTTTCAGTTCAGTGGTTTGATTTCATATGCGCAACAAATAAAAACTACAAATGGGGTGTTCTAATAAATTTGTACACTACTGTATCATTCTCCAGTTTTTAAATGTATTTTATATCATGTATTATAAACATATTCCTGAAACAGCGATTATTCTTTCACAGTTGTGATTAAAGTTCAAATGAACAGAAAATAAAGAAACAGAAGGAATGTAACAGACGTGTTGTTCTTGTTTTAGCTGCAAATTTAAAAATAAATTGTTATTTTCCACCAACAAGCTTTGCATTGACAACAGAACTGGCAGAAGGCACAGGTGTCGTAGCCCATAAAAACAAGGTCACTCTTGAAATCAGGAATTAAAGGATGTGTTGCAGTAAGAATACCTCTGTTAAGAAAGGGGAACAAGACTACAAGGCTAAAATATGCAGAACACAGAAATTGGACTATGGAACAATGTCAAAGATGCTTTGGAACTGTTGATGGATGGACAACGACACCTGTGCCTTCTACCAGGTCCGTTGTCAATTCAACGCTCGTCTTCATGCTATTCCTTAAGAATATTATCTCCAAGTATTGCTCATTCTTGTTAGACAGCTTTGTGGGTCTTCCAGTCCTGGATTTGTCAATTAGACATGATGTTTCTCTGTACTTGTTGATTTTGCTTCGCACACCACACCTTAAAAATCAAGTGATGCAAGCTATTTCACTCAATGTTTTTCCTTCTTTATGCAAGTCAAGAGTGTTAGAATAGTAGAAAACAATAGTGGAGGCTTTGAGTAAACTGTTGATGCTCATAATGCATCAGAGTAGAAAAATGTCTAAGACTTTTGCACAGCAGTGAATATGTATTCATATATACAGTAGTCTCCATGTATAGGAACGCCTCCTAAGAGAACACTTCGTCTAAGAGAGCACCCTTGTGGTGAAACAGATTTTTCTCTTTGTAAATGCTCTGCCGAAAGGAACAGGAACTTCGCTTAAAAGAACACCTTTTTGACACCGCTAGCCATTCATTCACAGCTGAGATAGTACTGTTTTGTGACCTGATAACTCATCATCAAATAACTCTCATTCAATCTTTTCGACTGTGACTTGTCATCACGAGAGTGTCTTGAGGCACACTGACTGGTTTATTCAATCTTTCCAGAACCGCCATCATATCATTGCCTAGTTTTGTATTCTGATTTCCGCGGGTGCACCTCATCGCTACAAAAAGTTGGAAATTGTTTAAGCTCCTGAAAAAAATCTGAATCAGACACAAACCAAGAAATTTGGTGTTTTCTGTTCTTGTGAGTTGCTTCACCATTCTGTTAAATAGTTTTGTGCATGTGTTGAATATTGCTCCTGTACAGATATTATTAATCTAGAGCCGCCGCTACTGCTTCATTTTTTAACGTGTGTAGGGGTGCTGTGTTAATTTAGTTTGACAGTTAGTTTATTAACATTAGCAACATCCCCAGTTGTTCTACATATATTCAAGTGTTCCATTAGAAATTGGTTGAATTGTCTGTCTATTTTAGCTGTACTGCAGTAGTAAATTGATGAAATCCTACCCTTTGCTTAATCCTACTCTAGCAGCAGCAAAGCAGTTAGACCGGACTAACTGGAAAAATGGGAAAGCCAGATATCTAAGAAATACGGTGCAAAGGCATTCTGGAGATTGTTATCACATACCTGCCAGTGTGGCAACTCCAGGGAGACTGTATGGGAATGTCAAGTTGTGTCCCAGTTTCAGGATTAAACCACTGCAGCATGTCCATAGTGATTTGTGTCCTGCCTGCAGCTCAGTCACAGATCCAGAGCTTGATTAACTAAGCCGCTGCTTGGAGGTAAAGACCTGATCCTGTGTATAGACTTCTACAATATGTGAACCCAAGGGTTCCCAGTTGCTTTTCAACAGACCTAACACACTGACGCTGTGCAATTTGAAAACAACTTATTTAAAATCTTTTTATTTTTGGTTGCTTATCCAAAACTTTAAAACACAAAGTTTCAAAATGGCTCCCTGTGCCAACATTAATAAAGACTTCTGGTCGAAATGAACGTCAGGGTATTAATTGATACATCATTGTTTTAAACAGGAATGCAAAGACATTTCAAATTGCTGTAAAAGGTGTCAGAGTAAAAATGGCAAAATCCTTTCTTAAAATAATAGTGCAAAAAGACACACATTCAAATCTTCTTAAAAGAAAGAAAAGTGCCAGACCCTTAGCAATTATAGTGTTCTACATTTTGTGCATATTTTCATAAATTCCTGGGATGCCAGTATGATAGGAACAACATTAGCACTCTGTCCCAATCATTCTGTGGTTCCTCATAATCCACAAATTAAGCTGTTGTATATAATATTTTATATTATAGGCTTTACTTCATGATGTTTGGTAGAATGCATACTGTGATATGTTAGGAAAACTTGTATATAATGGAATAAGCCACATCCTCCAAGATCTTAAATGTGCTGATTATTTGGTAGAACTGATACAGTACTGGAAAAGTGCAGTTTGAAAAAGCCAGTGTTGGAATAAAGTGACTCGCTTTAACAGCTCTTTCAGAAAATAAGAAAGTTTGGCAGCAGCAGTAAACAGTGGACCTGTTTTTCCGCTGTGGGAAAATTGCCCATTGAATACATTTACTATGCACATAGGGAATAATATAGCCAGTAACTCAGTAATCATATTTTAGCATAAACCTGAACATTATCGTGGGATTGTGTAACTTCAGAGGGTTACATTTATTTTTATGAGGGTAAAAAAATTCTTACATCAGTGTTAGACAGCACTGGGAGATTATAGACATCCCCTAAACAAACATGAAGGTATTAGCGTATTAGTCTTTTTCAACAGCAACCAACTAAGTCTGAGGGCCAGCTGTGTTTGCTGAAGTTCTCTCTGGGTCATCAAGCCTCTCCTCCTTTCACTTGTTGCCATGACACCAGTTCACAGCTATACCACAGGTTTGTGATTGCACACCGTCTCCTAGGCCCAGGCTTGTAGGCTTTGGCTTAGCTTCAGGTCACCGTGGCAACACAGGAAGTGAAGTCCATGCTTTTCGTTTTGCTGCTGAATGCATTGCCATTTCCAGATTGCTTTTAGAGTTGCATTGGCGCTCGGATTCCATGCTTCATTCACTTCATTAGCACGGTGTGTTAAGGTCTATAAAACAGGTTAACCCTTGAGTGGGCTTGAAGTTGGTTTGTTTTTCCTTCAAGTTTTCAGCTTTCAGCTCAGAAAATACCAGCTTTAGCAACAAAAAAAGCAAATATCAAAAATATACACTGGTGGTCAAAAAGATGGTGTGGGGATCCCCCAAAGGCTGACCTAGTAAAAGCACTGCCGCGTGGCGTTTAGGGTGAGTCAAACAACCAGAGATTGCATGTTCAAATCCTGGTTGTGCGAGGCAGCCGGTCTTCGCTGGGGACTCTGGGGGAGTGCATTGGCTTTCCCAGAAGTGGGATCCGACTTAGACTGTTTCTCCTCACCACTCTGCGGTGACCCCTACAGGCCAGGAGCCGAGTGAGCTTGTGCTGGTCTTTGTCCTCCAGAGGCCGATAGCCTGTGGAGATCCGCTCTCGAGTTCCACAGTGTAAAAAGACTCCAATTGGCTCGTGGGATTGGAGGACGCCCACTGAGCCCCAGGTCCCTGAGCTGTGTGGGGAATCACCGCAGTGAAGGAGAAAAATAATAATAATAATTGTGCATTGCAAACTGGGAGAAAACCGGGGGTAAAATAATTGGAGAGTCTAAATAAAAAATAAAAAGATGGTGTGACTAGCCTTGAAGCAGAATGACTGGGGTGGGACATTGACTGTCTCGTTTATCACACTCAGACCTATCACTAAATGTCTTGGTATCCCTGAATAGATCATTGTTTCCTCATTAAATATATGCAAAAGATTTGAAATAAAAATCCTTCCCTCAGCTGTATTGGTACCTCATATATACTGTAATATAATGACTATATGGAGCAATTGTTCCCTAAATATACCCCACAACACTATCAGCTGGTTTCACAAACCATGGTTAGCACTGATCTTGGATTACCTGACCTACACGAGCATTACATAGTCCAATATTAGCAATAATCATGGTATGTGAAACTAGCTGTATGTTTCTATGATGGTGACTGCCAAGAATTAAATCACATTGAATGGTGTACCAGTCTTGGCAGACACCACTGCAGAAACATGTTTTGGTGTCTGTGACAGGGTCTTCCTCAAGTCACGCGTGTGGGTAGCCGCTGTTCAAGCATACAGAGAGACATAGGTGGTGTTGAAACGCCGGCACAGGCGCGCAGGATTTATTAACAAAAACATAAAACGAAAGTAAAATAAAGGCGGTCATGTGACGTTACCAGCGATGGTAACCCACAGAGGACCAATACAGCAAACTGTACAAAAAGTGCAAAATAAAACACAATACTCCAAACTATAACTCAAAAGGTGCCGTGAAACGGCAGGCCTTGCAGCAGCCCCGAGCAATCTCCCGCGGATGTTTTTCAACCGATGGACACTCGGTCGAGACCCACCCACGTGCTGATTGAATACCAGCACAGCCAATCACTTACTGCCCTTCCCTCAACCAAGCATAGCAGGCAGCAAGTCTCAATCGAGCGCCCGTCTGTAAACAATAATACAATCAAACTAATCAAGTCCCAAAACAACACAAAATAAGCCCATTCCCACATATAAACCACACCAACACTAATTTACCACTGTGCAGGGCAATCGCACTGCCACAGTGTCAAATAAAGAACAGTAGTCCCAACTGTGTTCTGAGTGGCATATCAACTCAACTTACATTCCTAAAAAATTAACATTTTTGGGGTACGACTACACTTGTGAGATGCATTGATTCTTAAATATTTTGCATATATTTAAAGAGGAGATCATTCTCTATTCTTGGATACTAAGTTGATTAGTTAGTAAGGGTCTGAGTGGGTTAAAAAAGGCAGTGAATGTTCCACTCCCAGTCATTCTGCTTCAAGGCTGGAGACACAAGCATTTTGACTGCGTCCACTCAGAATGA
Organism: Polyodon spathula; assembly: GCF_017654505.1. NCBI lineage: Eukaryota > Metazoa > Chordata > Actinopteri > Acipenseriformes > Polyodontidae > Polyodon > Polyodon spathula. The sequence continues at coordinate 6,908,305 of NC_054559.1, read as the reverse complement.
TTACAAACACCATAACGGCAAGGGTACAGCAAATAATAAAAGGGTATGTACTTTTTCATTGTAAATTGTTAACATTTGAATGGATTTCTAAGTGTCTGTCGATTTAGTATTTCAAACAACTTTGAAATAATTTTTAAGAACATGAAACAGAGTGCCGCTCCATCCTGGAGTCAAACTCCAGAGGTGAAAGGTTGCTCTCCCTCCCACACCCCTCTCCAGGAATCCCACTCTGTAATGGCTTCAGCAGAGAAGACACATCCTTCTATTTGAAGAGAGGAAATAACAGTGGAGTGAGCCAACCCCAGTTCAGAGCTGCAGTGTGGCCCACTCAACTCCTCACCTCAGCCAACTGATTGCAGCTTCCTGTTAGGAGCTGTTTGGGTGGGACACACGGATCCGCCACGCATCTACAGTCCTCAGGGAAACATAAATCACACCCATCCCACTGCTGGGAGGTTCCTCTTCAATGTATAATCACAGCCCTGCTATCACAATTACTAATCCCAAACAAGGATTATTATTCAGAATATAGTATGATATAGTGATATAAAATAGGGTTTTAATTTGGTGTTGGAAATAACACTAACAATGGTTTGTCCTGCTTGGGGCTGGTGGTTACTTGTGCTGGTTTTAAACGGTCTTCTAGTTGAGGACTTGAAGGCTGAAGTCACTAGTTGTTGTTTGCTATGTCTGTTTTTACATATCAATTTGGCAACTGGTAAGACCAGTAACTGTGCTCTGCAGAAACGATCTAACCAGTCGCTAATTCTATTTAAAAAGAAAAAACTACATGGAAACATACATCATAAAATAAGTTTAGATGCAGCTAATATTTTACTGAATGCTCGACACCCTGATAAATCATTATCACCTGTTCTTGAGCTCATTAAAAATAATTGGTTGATTTTAAGGTAGTTGAAGTTGAATTGGTCTAAACCTGAAGTACTGCCCCTAAACCAGTTTAGCTGGGATGCTTTAGCCTCCACTGTCCCTTCCAGTGGTTCTGATATTTTGGATTTGACCAATCTCCTCAGTTTGATCAGCTGTTCCAGTTGCACAGCCCTTGTGGTCATTAAAAAAAAAAACAGACCCTGTGGCTGAAAATAACATTATTTACCAATCTTAATGAATAGTGATCTAAACACAGACAGCGGGAGAGAATGATATAAAACATAGGATATTCAACAGATAACAACTCAAATCTTCACATCTTTTATAAGCAACAGTTGGGAAGTGACTCACTGCGAATTGGAAATATATTGGTTAAATTGACTCCCTGTCCTCGTCTCCCTTTAGACACAGACAGAGAGAGAGAGAGAGAGAGAGAGAGAGAGAGAGAGAGAGAGAGAGAGAGAGAGAGAGAGAGAGAGAGAGATGCGTTTACAACAATAGGGATTACTGTCTTGGTGTCATGTTAAGGCCAGTGAGTGCCATTAGGGGAAAAAAAGATATCTGATCAGCTTAACAATTGTTCAGTCGTAAAGTAAACACAAATCAAGCCAGAGTAAACAAAGAGAACACAAAACAAGATTAGCTTACTATACAGAAACTGTTTACCCTTCTAGTAATTTTCTACTTGGACGCATTTAGTATTAACTTCTTTTGCTACAAAGTTTGTACTCAAATTCATTAAGTTTACACCCCTGTGTTTTTTCTTAAACATATCTACAGCATCAACAGTATTTAAGAGACTCGCTAACTTTTTAGCAGTCTCAAAGAAAGGAAATGACAATTGAGTGGAAGCAGAAATCTGACTTATTTGGATTTTCTAACCTTGACATCTGTAATGTTACAGTTAATTCAGTTATTTGATTAATCCCAGGACATGTTTTACATGCACTTCATACCATCTGAATGTAGCGTATTGCAGTTTTTATATCATGCATGAAAGGTATCTGAAGGAACTCTATGTGATCTATTATCTATTGAGGGAAACACATTACATTAAGTGTCTGTAATTACTGTGTACTCATATAGTAGTTACTTAGTAAATATATGTGTACTTATATGTAGCTGCAATACTATTATGCATAGTTACAATGTACTTTTTGCATGCTATAGCCCTATCCCCAATCCTAATCCTAACTCTAACTAACCCTAACACTTTTCTGATACAATTGTGTACTTACATATATTGTGCAAAAAGATTTACACGTTAGGTATATTGTAAATGTGCATAATAACATTTTAATTAGATGTAACTACTATGTACTGTACATACACAGTAATTATAGGCACTTAATGTAACGTGTTATACATGTAAATTTCTATAAGGTGTGTATGTCTTTTTGCAACGGTTTAAGAAAGGTATACACCACAGTATTTCTGCTCTTAACAGTGTTGAGCTGTCCTTGAGCTATTTCATTTTTGTATACAGTATAATCTAATAATCTACAGAAATGTATGGTTGTTGATGATTGAAAGGGTCAGTACAATTTAATTGTTTTAAGCATTTTTTAAATTACATCTTAGGATGGATTTCATTTTCAACTAATTTAATAAATCCATATATTTTTATCGAATCGTAAATCACAATTCTTTTTATATTTGTTGGTCTGTGACATTTGACTTCTAAATTTCACATAAAATAGAAAAACGATACATTTTGTAATCAATAAAGCTAACATGTGTAAATTGACAATGGGCACAAGATTGTTAGAAATGTTAAATGTGGAATAACAATAGTGTCTAATAAATACATCTTCAATAAGGAAAAAAATAAAAATATGTTTGCTGTGATGTATTTGTATTACAATAAAATAATCAACTTTTCAGGCAGTACCTCCCAGTACAGTTTTCAATAACCTGAAAGAGAAAACTATCTTTGTACCAACAAATGTCTTGTTGATCAGAAATTCCCTAACTTAGTTCAGAGAGTAAGGTTAGAGCGAAACCAACATCTTTTTAAGAGTGGTCCTGTTTTAACTTTTTACTGTACTATTTTTACCTCCACAAGACTTACACACGTACTCTGTGCCACCTATTGGTTTCGCTCATGGGCACAAGTATTGAAAATTACATTCAGGTGAAGAGATATCTCAAGGCCTCAGCCCTAATTAATAAGTTCCCTCCATTTCTGTTGCCTAGCACAAAGCCTGAATGCATAAAGCAATGTCTTGTGCTATCCTCCATCACCCCTCTCCCCCAGCCCCCCTGCCTGCCCGCCTCTCAGGTTTCACAGCCCTCCAGAGCCTGTTTGTCCCCCCTGCAGTCAGCACGGCCCTGACGGATTGCAGCCTGGCAGGTCAGAGGTTAACCCTGCAGTGACACAGACACCACTAGCTGATGACAGCTCTGATGGATGGGCTGGGACGGTCGGACCCCTGACTAGGGGAGGGGAGGGGAGGGAGGGTGAAGAACAAGGGATCCAGGACATGCTGGCTAAGTTATTCCCGGTAAACTGGGAGACCCTGCAACAATGGAGGCTGTGTCTGTGTGTTTGACGTCAGTTTTCGTTTTACTCCAGGCCAGACACAAGGGGTCTGACTAGACAGGACAGCAGTTCAGCTAAACTCACCAGATGCCAAACTGGGGATCATCAGGCTGCTCTGTAATAAAGGGGTGCTGCTCAATGGAGTTTACTGATGCTGCTGATGTGACAGTAATATAGTGCTTAGGCCCGGAATGTATGAGGGAATCTTAGCATGAGTAGACGTGAACACACTGTGGCTGTAGATACAACGCAAACACAGGTGCTTCCAGTCCAACACCTCTGTTATATAAAACTTTACTTTTAATACACAATAGCCAGCATATTTGTTTTTAATTAGTGAACAAGTCCGTGTGGTGTAATTGAGAAGAGGGAAAAGGTTGATGAAGAGAGTCCAATTAAGTGGCTGAGATAGGTGGCTGATTGTGATGTCAATAGACTCTAGTTTCTTAAAGCTTTCCTCCTTTTAGGCTCAGAATCCATCAAGCAGTGCTGTATATGAGAGTTGATGACTATTTGCCCACATAGAAAAGCCAAGACTCAGAGGCAGGTCAGTCTCTCTCTCTCTCTCTCTCTCTCTCTCTCTCTCTCTCTCTCTCTCTCTCTCTCTCTCTCTCTCTCTCTCTCTCTATTTCAGAACTGTGAAGCTGTCATGGGGTCTGCTGACACTGACTTGCTGTAGTCAGGGGCCATTGTGTCTTAACTTTCATTATCACTTAATTCACCAACATGTAAAAATATATTGCATAAATCTCATTATCTAGTGGGGTTTTTCAGATGGCTGGCTATTCAGATGGCTATTTCACCTTGAACTGATTTTGAAGTTTGATTTGTTCACAGTTGTATTGTTTTTTTTTGTTTTTGTTTTTTTTTGTATGGATATTATGTAGATGTTTATGACCTTGGATGTATTTTGATATACAATATTTTTATGCAGAAGTGTATAGATCATGAAACCGCTCTTAAATGGTTTATTGTTTTATTCACCTTTTTTAAAAGAACCTAAGCCCATGACACTCAACCCATGGCCCATCGTCTGACTGCCCAGTGTATTAATTCCATTTCACTTATGAACATATCGGAAATATTTTTTTAACTTTGCTGACTTGCTTTTTCTAATTTTTCGCATAAAAGCAGCAAACCATTTTAATTTATTCTGTGGAGGGTAATTGTTTCTCATCAGCTTGTTACCAATTAATTGCTTTCTTAAATGCACAAACCCGCTGCATTGAAAGAACCCATTCCCAACATAGGAGGCTTGTTGCTAGGGAAGTGACATCACTGCCTTGTGACTTTTGCTACATTGCTACCTGCTACAACTGAACAACGCGTCTGCTAAAATAAAAACCACTTCAGCAATTATATATTTAATTAGCTTTCTATTATTGTGCAACGCGTATGTATATGTTATAACAGTACAAAGCAGGACTACACCCTGAATGGGACGCCAGTCCATCACAGGGCACCACACACACACTCACACACACACACACACACACACACACACACACACACACACACACACACACACACACACACACACACACACTCACACCAAGGGCAATATAGAGTGACCAACCAACCTGACCAGCATGTTTTTAGACTGTGGGAGGAAACTGGAGTACCCGGAGAAAACCCAAGTGAACACGAGGAGAACATGCAAACTCCACACAGACAGACCCCCTAGGCCAGATTTAACCCAGCACCCTGGCGCTGTGAGGCAGCAGTGCTAACCACTATGCCACTGTGTTGCCCCCGTACTTATAAACACTCTCCAAAAAAAAAAACAGGCTTAAAAACAGACATTTAAAAGTTTTATGGAGCTTTATCCTTTGAAAACATGTAGGGTGGAAAATGAAACAGATAACACAATTAATGCTGCCCACACTGACAACACAGCAGCACAGAAACTTTGGAAGAGAAAGTAAGGCAGAAGGGTAAGTTTTCAAAACTTCTTAAAAGATCATTATCAAATCATTTCATTGTGTCGCTGTTATGGTCTCTTGTTGGTTCAGCTCTTTCATTTGCATAATACTGTCAGGCTCTTTATTGTGATCACCAATGGGTTGGACCCAGCGTTCAGATTGCAGGGTCACTGCGTGGCCTTTTCTGCAAATGCAGTCAATGTTGTTTTTGACATCTTTCCACTGAATCAATTATTACATCATTATGTCAATGGAAACCTTGTGAGTCATATTGCAGATAGTTTTTGTTAAACAGAAGAGGGGAGGTGGGTTGCTAGGAAAACCTGTCAAACAATGCAACCATTTCTGTTTAATTATTTTAATTGATACTGTTGTTAGATGCAGATTATCAGCTTTGCTAAACCAGGAACCTGTTGCGCTCCCCTGACTTTACCAGGCGACCCAGATGGTGATCCCTATAAATCAAATGCCTGAAGGTGAGGAGGCCATTCGGCCCATTAATACTCCTCTGGTACGTTGGAGCTGGTTAATATCAAATCGGGTCAGATCCCAGCATCAACACCATGGCTAAGTATCCCATTCTGTACCCAAACCACCCCCTGGGTAAAGAGTAACCCATTCTGTACCCATAATACCCCCTGGGTAAAGAGGTGTCTCCTACTCACTGTCCTACCTGTGTCCACTTCATCGCCTGCTCCCTGTTTCTGTGCTTTGCCTAAAGTATTGGTTTGTGTGAACTTTACTCCCTAAAGACTTCAATCAAGTCCCACTTAATTCTTTTTTTAATGCAAAACTGATTCTTTGTTCGAGGCTGAATAGGTTTTGTAAAGGAGAAATGTTCAGGTAAACAGCAACAATAAAACAAGTGTTTAAAACACCTTAGAGGGTGCATGGTTCAATTAGCAGGTGCTTTTCTCAGGCCACTACTCCCACCCCACGCACACAGGCACACGCGCACACACACACGCACACACACACACACACACACACACACAAGTAGAGTTGCCATGGTGATCAGTTTCTATGGTGGGCTGCAAACCTGGTAAGGTAAATGACTGCAGTTAAATAATTACTTTTAATTAACTTTTGTTTTGGCATTGAAAGTCCTTACGTCAGTGGTGCAGGGAAATAGAAGCTCTTTTGTAGCGGAAGGTGGGGCCCGTTGAGCCCTATTGTCTGCGTGAGACGGCCCGTGGTGGTGTTGGGATTGCTGGGCTCACCCCTCAACCTCAAGGGGATTCTTGCGGGAGTTTCCACGGGAACGTTTTATAGGGGAAAAAAAAAGATTATGTAAAACATGGTTTGGTACCTGAACTTTAAACCACCAGCAACCTGCATTGAACCTGTATTTGTGAATAAGAATGGACTGTAGATTTGGTTTGTGTTTTCCAGCTTGGGCTTCCCAGTATATATTGAAATATGCACATTGAATTGCCCATATATACCGAATAAAAGAAAAATGTGCTTTCCTCATTAAAATCTGCTGGCAAATTGTTTTCCATGTTTAAGTCTCCAAATTTGAATTAAATATGTAAACTGTTCATCACTGTTAAAAGATTTGTAAAGGGATTAATTAAGTTAATTGTGATAATAGTTTTGAAGAGTTGACACGGTTTATTAGATTAACTGTGAGATACAAACACTTTCAAGACCTCAAAAGACCTTTTCATGTGTCGCTGGGAATCTCAAGTGTTACTGTTACATTTTCATATTCAAAGAAAGTATACAAAAACATTCCAAAATGTAAATATGTGCCTTTTGTAATTCAACCTAAATTAATGTTTGTTTATTTATTTATTTATTTATTGTTAATAAATTCTGCAATTAATATCTGACATTATTAACAAAGATACCTTGATAAATACCCAACTATGCGCCTCATTCATGTTAAGTGTTTACTGCACTGCATGGTATTTTTTCCAGTTTACCATCGTAGTCATCAAAGTTTTTGCTCGAAAACACCTAATTAGCATATACCACCACTAGTTAACACATAGTATTTTACTATGCATTAGGACAGTGTACCTGGTACATTGCAGCCTGCTTTCTGGCTGGGGGACAGCATTCCACTGTTCTTTTCCTTGGCCCATCAGGATCCTGCAACTCTGCAATCCTTGTGGGCTGGAGCTCCAGAATCTTTATGAATAAAAAATGACTGATCAGGCATCTTCCTCTGCTGGTCCTCAGAAGGCATGACTGACACCCTCTACCTCATAATTATTCCTCTCCCTCACAATCCTCCCACTCCCTCACAGTCCTCCCTTTTTCTCAATCCTTCTCTCTCACAATCCATCCTCCCACTCCATCTCAATCCTCCCTCTCCCTCACAATCCTCAGGATTGAAGGCAACAAACATTTAACTTTAAAACTTTACAGTAAAATATTTTTAATGGACCTATTTTAAACCTTGCATTTATACTACTCTGTAGCTGTTGGGACAGGTGCATGAGTTTATATATGAAACCAAAGGAGTAACTACATGTTCTCAGAAAACAGCTTATACCCAGGGGTTATGAGACTGAGTAAAGGGAGACATTATCTTTACTCCCTGCCACATGATGGTACCCCCTCAATCACCGCATAACCACTGCTGCCCATACTAAAATAACTAGGATGTGGCTATGAAGTGTAGAAACAGAGTATCCTAGACTCACATAGTTGATATTGTATAGGTCCCCATTTTCATCAACTGGAATTCTGATCCAGTCTACTAGCTCCGGGGGGAGGTGTGTGTGGGGGGGGGGAGAACATTGTGCATTAATGATTAATCTGACCTAAATTATGACAAATTAAATTTTGAATCAATAAAAGAAAAAGAAAAACAACATTTGTTATTTTAAAATGATATAATTTGCAACCCATCCATTAAGAACCCATCGATGAATGGAGTGTACATAAAATCATATGTTGTTAATGACAAACTTCAGTTTTTTACATCATCCAAACTTATCTTACATATAAGTTTTATTTGGCCTCCACCTTTCCAAAAGCACAAACAACAGACAAACAACACTTCTTGTTCCCTCCAGGGTTTCAACAAGTTTTTATGATAAATGTTTTATTCTTTTCTACGACCAGGTTGGCGAACTTCATAATTTGTCTTCCCCACCCTTCGGATCACCTCAATGACAACCTGCAAATCTGACATAAATGCTGTCCCCTGGTCAGTAAGGATCTCCTTGGGAACACCAACAAGAGAGAACACCTTCACCATCTCAATAGCCGCTGACTGCACGCTAACAGTGCAGAGTAGGGTGGCTTTGGGACTTCGTGCCATCCAGAGAGCCCACAATGCCGAACCAGTGGAGTGGGACGAACATCTTTTGAAGCCCTGCTATATATGCTTGGATATTATGATAAATGTGCAGCCAATAGAATCGAGACAGTATGCTTTCCTCTGTCTTTTGCCTTCCGAGGTGGCCTGCAAATGGGACATCATGTGCTAGCCACGTTACCTTGTTACAAAAAGATTTTGAAACCAACAACCAACTGCGATACTGCTTCTTCGGTCCAGCCACCCGAGACATCCTATACATTAGCTGGTCATTTATCGCAAAACAGGGCCTTGTCAATACAGTTGAATCACTAACATGTTTCTCATTAATTTCTTGTACTTGGAGTTTAACAAATTTCAAAGAATCTTCATTGTTTATTTTTAATACCAAGTCAATTTCCCGGTTCCAAAAATCTGGAATTGCCAGGGAATTTGGCTCGGGAACACTCAGTGGTGTTGTGCACACCCACCCTGTTTCCACTCCTTTTCACTGGTTGATTAACATTTAAGCCGCCACCCTTCATAGATCTGCCCTAAGCTCTCTTTTGCTTTTCTTAGGGCGGAAGGTGGGTTTGAACAGGTTGGGCACAAGAGGAAGGATATCATCAACTGTTTCCTCATTGCATTTACTACAAGTGGTAACATACACTGAACACTTCACTAGTAATTAATCAAAGTGAGGACAATTGCGCCCCCCTATCATTGGGTACAGCAGTCTTTATGCTAGAGCGACAATTACGCCTGCCTGTTGGTTTTCTATACAAACCCAAAGAGCGAGGTTCGAATTAGACACTGCCTGCACCCAGAGTCCACTAACGCATGGGTGTTTCAGGATTAGGTAGGGGTGAACCGGGATTAGGTAGGAGTGAACCGGAATTAGGTAGGGGTTCTCCTGACATAAACCTATAGGGTACTTGTCTGATTTGTTTTCCCGGAATCAGCCAGGTCACTCTCCATCTGTGGGCACTAATCTAATATAGCAATGACTCAAGGAAATTACGTATGTAGCATTTTCCTCTACCAAGATCTACGCCACAATCGTACACTAGACTAAAGGTCCGCGCCATCTTGTTGGGAGGCCGAATTCCACCAATAAATGAGGGAGAATACTTTACCCTGCTATACCAGTATATTAAACTGTCAGGTGAACGTGTGAGGTTGGTACATGTATTTACAAATATACAAAATAGTGATATAACCAGGTGACCCTTAGCAGATTGGATTGTAAACTACAGAAATAACTGGTGACATCTATAAAACAGACTTTCTTTTGCATCACACGGATAGTGTCAATAATGGACACAGATGCCTCCAGAATGATTGCAGAGGAAATTGATATTTGCCTATCAAAGAATTAGTCAGTTTAAGGGGATAAACCCTCACCCCCACAAGTGAGCCTCAATGCTGTGCAGCCTTGTATGTGTATGGGAGGGAGTACTTTAGTTGCCTGGTCTGCTCAGCACACAAAGCCTGCTGGAGTCCAGAGCACAGAGGACTACATTGGCATGTGTCCATTGTCCTGGGTCTTTATTGTCTGTGAAGAAAGTGTGTGCATGTGTATGGGGGGGTACTATTTATCCAACTATGCTTGACCCCTGCTAAAAACACAACCCTATGTACATTACCACAGCCAGCCCCCACCCCCTGAGACCCAACCGACCAGTGAGAGGACACAGAAGTTGTGTCAGTGGTTCTAAGAAGATGGAAGGGGGTGTTGCACTCAATATGTTGACTGGACGTGCATTGAGGGGATAATGTGTTTGTAGTGCACAGATGGGTCCTGTTCACTTTCACAAGCACCCCCACCTACCCGCTAAGACCACAGCAGCTGCTCCAGCACCTGGGTCTTTATGATGTCCTGGCTTTTTGGATGACTGAAGGACTTCTATTGTCCGGAACATTGACGTGTGTTGCTAAGCTGGTTACTAAGCTGCACATAGCAGAACACACTGATGGCATCACATTCCTAGGAACTCTTATTAGCAAATTTATCTTGACCAGTGGTGGCCAATACAAGGATCTCCACCCAGGGTGGATTGCAGTAGATTTTGGGGGTAAATCTCAAAATACATTTTTTCATGCACCCTGACTATCTTCAACTCAGCAGTTCAGTCCATACTGGTCAAGTCGTATGATCAGGCAGTCCCTGCTCCTCCAGCGCAATACAGCTTAGTAAAACAGACCTGTTGTTCTGATCCATACAGTCACATGCTACTTATTCATTTTTTAGATATTGTACTATTAATTATATATATTTTGGGGCCCCTCAAAGCCCCTAAAGCCCCTGTGTTAATCCAGCCCTGGCTGGTTGCGTAAGCCTCCTCTCTCAAGGAGAGAAGTGTTTGCTTTGTGCTGTGCATCACCAACCTGTTCAGCTTTCTAATACCCGATCATGATAGCTGTGTTGCAAGGATTAACATGCCCCCCCCACCTACACACACACACATTGAGGTGTGAGCTCTGGATTGGGTGTGAGAAAACCTCAATCTAACCCTCAATCTCCTGGACCCTGCCCTGTGGCAGAATGCATTTTCTCGTACCTCCCGGCAGACATTCAGCAGTGTGGCCAGGTCTGGAGCTGGCTGTCTGGATCTCAGCAAGTCAGACTCGTTCTAGACATTGCACCGCAGGTTCTATAGCAAGTTATTCTTGTTTGAATCCATTTCTAACCAAAAATATTCCCTGCATTTATATTCAGCTAACCCTGTCAACACAGTATATTATAACTGTATTGATATGGATATACAATAAGACACATGGTACTGCAATGTATTATCAGCAGTTTGTGTTTGTTCATGCTAATCATCCAATGGCAGCCTCGTCACCCTACCATTGCCCTGCTACACAATTCAGAACCATTGCTTTCATACAAAGGAACATAAGCAGATTTCTGGATGAGGCGGTTCCTAGTAGTTGATTGATCTCAGGTCTTATTGACTCAGCTGATTCCTTTGAGCTCTGGGATCGTGTTAGTTGGACTGTTGGACTCTCTCCAAGGCCACAATGACCTTTTGGTAATGTGGTGACCAGAACTGAACACAGTATTGTACATGCAGCCTCACCAGCGCCTTGTACAACATCATCATAACCTTTTTAACATTCGACAACATTCTGTCATAAATCGTTGCAAGGATCAAGACGAGCACTGGGGTGCTGAATGGTGGGTGGAGGAAAACTCTGCGTAGCAGAGATGTAAGCCCCTCTGTGTTTTTAGAACACCCCTGGTGGAAAGCGAGACTGACAGCTGCTGAGCTTTCTCAGATTCATTATTGCTTTAGTGAAAATTCACACCCACAGGAGCCAAGCAAACAAACACTACCAGGGAAGATTCGAGATACTGCTGGGGAGGGACTGTAACAAAGTGAAGACAGGCTCCTACTATCACTGAGTTATCTGTAATCAATCCAATGGCTTTAACATCCTACTGCAGAGTTCTCTAACATACTGTTGAATTATCTGTCTCTCAGGTCCCCAGTACCGTGTTCTCTAGACTAAAAGTGATTTAGATGGCTCTCAAATCCAAAGTACAGTACTGAGTTTTCTAAACTAGACTGTATTGCATTAGCTGGCTCTCAGATCCCCAGTACTGAGTTCTGTATGTATTGTATTAATTAGGTGGCTCTAAGATCCCCAATACTGAGATTTCTGTACTATATTGAATTATATATATTTATTGTGCTTGATGTGCTATTAGATTAAACACCCTCTTTCATCAAAGTGACAAACTGCCTCCCTCTGCACTGCAGCACTGATCCCCCCACCCCCTCCTGCTGAAAAGGCAAAGTCGGAAAATTCATAAACTCAGCACTTCAAAGCCAAGCAGAGGAAAGGACTAGCCTGGGGCTTGATGCTAATCTGAGCTGCTTAAACAAACTGTGAAAAGAGAAAGTAGTGAAATTGGAGGTTATGAAGCGTGAAGGTCCGTGACAGAGGTGCCCACACTGTGCCCCCGGGTGCTGCTGAACTATAACAGTGACCTACAGCTGAAGCATCGTTTTGATGCAATACCAGAGACTCTTAGAATAACATAGGAGATAAAACTGTACTTTGGTAATAAAGTATTGTCCTGTAGACCCCAATGATTTGAATGTGTCCATTCATAGTTTTTTTTTAGTGAGGACAGCAGGTCTCTATAGGAGAGAATGATATACAGTGTTCCCTTTGTTATTTCAGAATTCAAAAATTCATTAACTTGGTAATACATGGTAAGGCCTAAGCATCTCTGTATGGACAAATCAGTTAACATTAGCAGATCTAGAATAGATTTTAAGGTGTTGCTTTTAACTTAGAATGCATTAAATGGCCTTGCACTATCAGACTGAAATGATCTTTTAATACCATATATACATAGACACCCACTCAGATCACAGAATGCTAGGTTGCTTACTGTCCCACAAATTAAAAAAGACACAGGTGGTCGAGCATTCAGTTATAGGGCCTGTAAACTAGAATGATCTGCCTAGCTCTCTAAGGGAAGCATCAAGTGTCACTGCTTTTAAAACAAGACTAAAAATACACTTTTATAATGGAGCGTTTTTATGCTAAAAGGATGTTCCTTTTATTCTCTGCCTTGTTTGACTGTTCTGTGTGTTTTTTCTTTAGTTTTTCTTGCTTTTCTTGCTTTCATTCATTTATTAATATTTGTCAATGCTTTTATTCATGTGAAGCGCTTTGTGGCAATGTTTATTGTGAAAGGCTCTATATTAAAAATAAATATTTGTTTTATTATTTATTTATTTTTCTTCCTGCAGTGATTTGAGGACAGATCTCAAACCCCAGTGCACTAGAGTTTTGAAAAGTGTTTTGAAGTTTAAAGTTATAAGTGTAAAAAGTTGTTAGGATGTTAACAATGAAAAGAAAAATGACAGGTGTGTTATTCAAACTGTTGTAGCAACATATGGGGATGCAAAATGATTTTTCAGTACAATAAATATTCAAGGCTAGATAATAAACACTAATACATTCCAATCCTAGTAAAAATATTCCTGATTTTAATATTATTTGAGAAATACGTTTTTAAATTGTTCCTATTATTGGAAAAACAGCGTTATAATTAGACTGAATCCCAGTATGTTTAGTTTTACAATCTGTACACTTTTTTTTCAATGACAGGAATTAGCTACTTATAGCTATTTAGTTACACAATTTAAACAAAATGCAGTATAAAGGTAGGCTTGATGATTCAATGGTTAAAAAAAGGGGCTTGCTACTAAGAGGTTCCTGGTTCAAATCCCAGCCCAGCCCCTGACTCACTGCGTGTAACTTAGCAAGTCATTTAATCTCCAAGTTTCTGTTGTAAGTGACTTTGCAGCAGCAGTTGTTGTTGCTGCATAGTTCACCCCCTAGTCTATGTAAGTCCCTGTGGATAAAAGTGTCTGCTAAATGACTAATGAAGAAACAGAACCGTGGTAACTGAAATGTACAGTATGAAAATAGTATAGGTAAATGCAACATATCTTGCGTATTCACATTGCAGATTCGTATGGGTGACCTCCTGTGTTGTTTTTTCCTTTTGTTGGAGTGTCTGTTTACCGACTGACACCCTCAGCAGCACCTAATCTGCTGAGAATCCTGTGATTGAGAAAGCAGATTGGAGCCGGTCTCACAGCCCTGCTTCCCTGGGTCAGAGAAACAGGTATCTTTACAAACACAAGGTTCCCCTGCCGCAGACTGCTGATGAATCCAGAGCTGTCAGCTCTCCCTTATTGCCAGCACTCTCCCCCTTTTATCGGACCCTTCCCTTAGTCACCTCCTAGAACAGATTTTCTCCCAAATTCCAAAATATGGCACTGGTTGTGAATTTCTTGAAAAATAACTTGGATGATTTGCCCTGTGACCTTCACGGCGATGTAAGCCAGCACTTACAACAGTGACGACAGAGAGACTTTCAAGTGCTGCTACTGTTGCTTGTTCCCACAGATTGTATCTTTCTTAACTAACCCCAGGATTCATTTTTAATGAAGGTGTTGCATAGTGTACCTTTAAAAAGTGTCAAATACCAAAACAATACAGAAAGCTTATTTTGGGATTTTATGCAGCGTTAATATTAAATATTTGTACTTCGGCCTTGATTCATTTGAATTATGGTGCCACCTCATCGCTTCATGTAGTTTAAGCTCACACCTGTAGTCTAGCTGCTTACAGACCATGTGACATGCAGCACAGGTAAAATGATGCAACAGTTTATCTTTAGCATTGTATTTGAAATGTTTCAATATGCTGATTTAACTTTTTTTTTATTACAAATCTAAAGATTTTTTTTTTCTTTAATCAATCGCATATGAGAAATCAAGCAATCATTGTGAAGCATTTGTTTAAAATTCCAGAGCATCTTATCCTGCATACCAACAGAATCCTGTGCACAGATCATGTGCTATAGTTCTAAAGGGCTGGTTCACAGACTTGATTAGCACTATCTATAGGGGGTCTGTTATTATAACAGCAATTGTTTTGCTTAATTTGACCAGTCAGAAGCACACAAGATGTATGAACTTTTCACCCAAGCTTGTTTCTCAGTTTTGTAACATTAATAGGGAGTAAAGAGTAAATGCTTGAAAAATATGAGCTAGTGTGTCTCTGTTTAGCTGTTTTTGAGTTGAAATGCCCCCTGGAACCCCTGGTCTGTCACTTCTCAAGTTTCACCTTGTGCTGGAGTTGTCCACCTTCATTAATCACCCCCTTCATCATCCTAATCTAATTATTAAGAAGAGGTCAAGGGTCACAGCTGAACGCAGCAAGGTACAATGGAGAGAGCTTAGTGGGGAGCATAAGAGATGAAAGACAGAGCGGGGGGGGGGGCAGAAGAGAAGCCTTTTACCTAAAAAAAGTAACCATTTTAATCTAAACAGAGCAAAACACCAATTTTCAATAATAGAAAGAACCCAAGTTTATGCTTTTAAATCGTTTTAAACGGCTGCTTTTCTTGTAAATGGGTAGATTGGGTTTTTGTCAGGTTTTCTTCCAGTTTTGTCTTCTGGTTTTTTTTTTCACTTTATCCCTGGTGAAGCCTGTTTTTGCTGTGCAGCACCTATTGTGGCAACACAGAAATTAAGTGAGTGTGAGGTGCAGTCCTAATCCCCCAGATTTCTTTGTAATCATAGTTAATACAGCAAACAGCTTGAGCATACTCAAAAGAATGGGAATGATGTCACTCAGTTTTTTGGTTAAATGTTAAATCAAATTAGATGTGTTTTGTTTTCTTTAAAAATGAGGAGTCCGTTCACAGGTCTTTTACTCTTGTGTTGCACTTAAAAAACTCTAAAATGATCAAATACAGGTTTGTGAGATCCTGAGCACACAGAAAGTGTGGGCAGTGTTAATGTTGCTGGGTAAGAAACTGATTTTTAAGCCATAGTTAGTATTCCTTTAAAGGGGACAATGCCACAGCTGGGTTTTTTGCACGTGTCCCTTTGTGTGTCACTTGGTTTTGAAGCCCTGTCATAATTCTATGAGAGGGCGTACGTCTCTCTCCTAACCTTTCCTCACGGTCCATTACAGCGGCCCGTTTAGAATTCTGTCCCTTTCTTTTGTGAACCCCCTCCCTGTGTTGTTTTTCCACTGGGACATATCGGCGCACCAGCACAAAAGAATTGTACATTGAATTCAAATCCTTCAGCTTGAAAGGCACGCAGCAGGAGTGCATGTACAGAGAGGGTGCCAGCCCTGTTGCCAGGTTTACAGCAGGGTGAGTGCTGCCTTTCCCACTTCCAGGGGACAATGTGAGTCTCCCTCCCAGTCTACCAGCTCTAACCACTGGATCACACTGCCTCCCTCCCAGTCTCTCAGCTCTAACCACTTGACCTCCCTCCCAGTCCCTCAGCTTTAATCACTAGACCACACTGGTTCCCTCTGAGTCTACCAGCTCTAACCACTGGGCCACACTGCCTTCCTCCCAGTCTACCAGCTCTAACCACCAGACCACACTGCCTCCCTCCCAGTCACTCAGCTTGAATCATTAGACCACACTGCCTCCCTCCCAGTCACTCAGCTCTAATCACTAGACCACACTGGTTCCCTCCGAGTCTACCAGCTCTAACCACTGGACCACACTGCCTTCCTCCCAGTCTACCAGCTCTAACAACAAGACCAGCTTCTTTAGAAATAAACCGGAAAAAGGCTACCATGTTGGCTCATATTTATCAAATCTTTTTACTCTAAACTTTAAATAAAATTGACAATGTAACAAAACTGATGATGACCGCAAAGCTGTTTCACAATAGTACTGAAACTTAATAGGTCAGATTTCATCCAAGAGTGAGGTAAATGTTGTCTGAGTTTCTTTTCCAGGAAGTTACCAAGCATTGTATTAATCCAATATATATATATATATATATATATATATATATATATATATATAATATATATATATATATACGCGGACGTCAAAATTCCAGAAGTTGCTGGTGTGCTGGGATATTAAGGTGGCTTTAAAACACAGCACTATTTAACAGAAACCGATGTAGCCAATAGCCTTATTTCTATTTTTACATTTTGGTCGGCACTTTGCAAGGGTGTTTAAATATATTATGTATGCTCTGACCGGGAGTATAAACGGATGGCTCTATACAAAAGCCTGAGTACAATGCACCGCAGCCGGGATCCGTCCTGGCCAACCCCCCGTCTACAAGGAAGTGCCACAAAGTAAGGGCTCACTGGAGACGGGGGTGGGGAGAGGACGCATCCTTTTAAAGGTTAAAGCGATGAAACCAATGTAGATGCGCTGTCAGTCTCTTTGAAACGTGTAGGCGCTACACAAATCAATGCAGTAATTATACAGCATTGTCACTTTGGGCGCGCATGGTATCGATTGATTTTGTTATTGCAGGGTGCAAGGATGGGGGTAGAGTTACCTTTAAACAAACTGTGTGTACCAGTAATATGTTTTTTTGAAACAAATGCTATTTCATAGTGTGCTAAACGACATGAAAACCTGTGAAAACTGCAAAACGGCGATAAGTGCTACAAAGATGTCTGTTTTTGTGGAAACAGATAAAGGCACGATTTGTATCTTTTTGCAGACAATTTTGCGGGTCCGGCTACACTGCAGCAGCTATGCATACACTCTCTAATACGTTGTATAATACAATATTGTTTTGGCTTGATGATTTTCTGTGCACAGGTTTCAAAAATATGAATATGATTAAAAAAAAAAAAAAAAAACATTTTTCAATCTGGAAATCTGGTAACCCTGTGCCAACTTCTTGAGACTGTGTGTTGACTGTGGCACGATTCAATTTATATTAACAAGGTACCCAGACGTGTTTTTTGTTTTTTTGTTTTTTCAATTTCAAATGTAAGGCGACTTTTAATTTAATAATTTATTATGCGTACTATTTTCTTTAAATTAATTGGCTATTATTTCATTTTCAGTGATCTGATTGGCCAAATTAGTAAGTGTAATAATTAAAATTACAACACGTTCTAAATTAAAATGAGTAGATGTACTAAATATTTGAAACTTGTGCTCAATAATGTGTTTTTGACCCGAATGACCATCCATAATTTGATAACCATACACGCCTAGGGAACTTCGTGACGCCTTTCTGATTGCCATTGAGGGGCGACGTGTACAGGGACCAAACCTCTGCGGGTTCTTGCCCGAACATGTATTTTGGGATTTAAATAATAAAGAAAATACTGTAAGGGCGTTTGTTAACTATGTGGTGTGTTCTTTTGTAGTTTTAACGACCATTAATATAATTAGTTTCTAGTCGATAGGCTTACTGGTCATTTTACAAGGCTACCTGAAATGTGGCTCAATCAAGGTCAATCCTAACTTAAAAGACTTTCTGAACCGTGTTTTTATGTGTAAATGGCCCGTTAACGCAGTCCAGTTTACAGGAGCTGCTTTAGCCCGCGTTTGGTCTCACGTGAGGAGGGCGGGACTGGCCAGGTTTCGATCGATCTTTCCAAGCCTGAATAGATTGAATTCCATTCCGCCCCGCCCTCTCGAGTGCAAAGTATTGTCCCAGATCGTCCTTTTAGTTTTAGGGTGCTCTTTATTTCAAACTTTTTTGGCGGGCTTCTTTCTTGTCCACTTTTTTTTTTTTTTTAAGTCTAAGGAACAACAGTGTCTGAAGAACATTTAAATACAATATGCAATACTTCCTCAGTCCCGCATCACATAGATTTGCAAATCTAGTTGGAGCTATAAGATTATATTAGATTTTAAAGACCCCTATTCATTATAATCACATATAAGAACATAATACAGTGTACAAACGAGAGGAGGCCATTAAACCCATCTTGCTCGTTTTGTCGTTAGTATCATATTGTTCCCAGAATCGCATCAAGCAGCTCCTTGAAGGATCCCAGGGTGTCAGCTTTAACAACATTACACAGTATACTTTTGTAGCTGTAATGGTTGTTTTACCGTTTTTTGTTTTTTGTTTTTGTTTTTTTAAAAAAAGGTAATTTACACGTTGGAGTAAAAATGAAACCATGATTTGGCACCTGTGTTGCTATTGTACATGGTACATTATCTCTGGTGGTTATGGTATTGCACACCATGTGGATAAATTATAATAGGACAATAAGACAATCTAATAAGAAATGTGCAGGGCAACTTTCTGAATACTATAAATAACAGATTGTTCATTTAAAACATGAATGTGTGACCGTGCCCAAAGGAAACAGCGTACATTACAATAATATCAAACAGGTTAAAGGCCTTTGCTGGGCACTGACAGAAAGTCACAACGTTAATGGATAAAAATACATGATGTGGTCTATACCTCATAGGATTTACCTACTAACTATAATACTATATTCCCTCGTGCCCAATATCTGTCTATCTCGTCCCCCGCACAAAATTCTTAGTTGTGAAGTCATTAATTTTATACATATATTGTTTAAGACCACGCCCCCGTTCGCTGGACCTCGTCTCCGATTGGGAGAAAGTTTTTAGTCCCTTAATTGCGATTGGTCGACAGAATTTCTCACCCTATACTAAAACTTGCGGTACAGCTGGAAGGCGCTAGTCAGTGCAGATTGTGTAAAGTGAGGAGGTTGTTTTTACACTTAAGAGTCACATCAGCGTGGGTGTGTGTATACTAGCAGAGGTCTAGATATCACAGAGCTGTTGCAATGAAATAAGAACTTTTTTTTTTTTTTTTTTTTGCTGGTGTGTAAAAGCACGTTATTGAAGTAGCAAGTCGCGCCTTGTAAGCAGTAGAAAGTTTATTTTTCCTATACTTTTCTGTTAATTGTTATCAAAGATGCTTTCTGGGTCTGTCTGTGCCTTGTGGATTGTACTGCTGTCACAACTGGAAATTGCTTATTCTAGTTACTCAGAAGACCAATGCAGCTGGATGGGGAGGTAATAGCATTTCTTAAAGTTTATTTTATTATTGCAGTAGAGCCGCAAAAACAAACGCCGCATTGCCTTCGATTAAAACATTGACTGGTTCACACAATACCTACGTTTGCACTAATAATGTGTAGCCTATTTTGGTGTGTGTTAGAGAGAGAGAGAGAGAGAGAGAGAGAGAGAGAGAGACTGAGACTATTTAAAACAAAAAAAGTGAATACAATTTATTAATTGCATTCCTACATTTAATTAATCCAACACTTGGAAATTCTAATGACATTTTGACATGATTTAATTATAATACATTATAATTATCAAACGTGTAATAGTTTTGATGCCGTCATTTCCATGCTGGTTATACAGTTAAATTAAAACAATTTTGCGCTACTGATTTGTGTATTACGTCTTTCGCTCTGCTGTGTATTTATCGCGTAAACAGATGCGAGGTCTGAGTCGGGGCAATAAATCAGGACTTTGATAGATAGGCCTACAAAAACACATGTCCCAGACTCCATGGGAGTCTGTCGTAGACAAACGTGTCTCGCAATAAGGCAACAATGAATTCCGTAACTTTAAACCATTTTGCAACTATTTTGACATTCCTCACTCGTCACAGTGCAAAACAGCATCATTTAAACAGTTAGTAGAACGGTCGCGTTTAAATCGATTAGATTGCAATTACTTATTAACTTTAATTGGTAGTTGAGTTTCATGTGTATTGTTAAATGTATGAATAATTTGTACGTCTTGCAATGGCTGTGGTTTAATGTTTTTTGGCGGCCAAGCTTTGTACAAAAACAACTGTCTAGTCCAGGGCTTCTCAAACGCGGTCCTGGGGACCCCCTGTGGCTGCTGGTTTTCATTCCAACCGAGCTCTCGGTTACTTATCCAGACCCTTAATTGAACTGATAATTTGCTTAATTAGACCTTTTTACTTGTTTTCAACTCTTAAACAGTTGCAGTTCAAGTTACTTATCAAATGTTACAGCTAACTCGAAATATGCAACTGTTCAAGAGCTGAAAACAAGTAAAAAGGTCTAATTAAGCAAATTATTAGTTCATTTAAGGGTCTAGTTAAGTAACTGAACGCTCGGTAGGAATGAACACCAGCAGTCACAGGGGGTCCCCAGGACCGAGTTTGAGAAGCCCTGGTCTAGTCGGTGTAAATGCATGTCTGTAGAGCGAGTGTTCGCGAGTTCCATTTGTCCCACTGAGGACTAACTGGTGTGAAACTAAAATAAGTTAAAGTAGACCGCTTACTTGAGGAAACAGGCCACTTTAGTTATTGTGTGTTTTGAAGTAGCGCAGTTACCCGAGTCAGAAACAACAGGTGTGTATTTATAGCACTAAACAAACTTTTATATGTAATAAAGTATAGCATACGTAAAGTTAACTTTTTTAATGACATGATACCTTGGTTAAAACTGAGATTCTTTCCAAGTACAGTAACTAGCAAAGAAAATGAGAACCGTTTTTTTTTTTGCTTGAGGTAAAAAAAAAAAAAAAAAAAAAAAAAATCAGTTGTATTTTGTTTATTAAAACAAAGTAACCAAGTACTATTTATTTAAAAAATAGCTACTGTATCGCTTTCTTATGTTATGCTTTTTAATGACACATTTTATTTGCTCCACCAAATGCACATTATACCATCCAGACAACCTGAGGACCGTCTGCAATCTAAGTGTAAACAGCAGGGGGACCCCGTGTGTTTTCTGGTTAATTTGAACTGAGCTCTGTTACTTAACTGAACCCTTAATTGAACTCTTAAACAGTTTAAGATTCCAAGTTAGCTGTAGCATTTTATTTCAGCATCATTTTTGGAGCCGAGAACAATTAAAAAGGTCTAATTAAGCCCATTATTAGTTCAGTTAAGGGTTTACTTAAGTGATTGAGAGCTCAGCTGGAATGAAAACCAGGCGTCACAGGGGGTCCCCAGGACCGTGTTTGAGAACCCCTGCTCTAGGCATTAGTAAAAGTAATTCAGCATAAGGAGGCACGTTTTAGTTTTTCCCTTTTGATGTTACATTACACACTCTACAGTACACAGTAGTATTGTGGAGACTTTTTAAAAAGGAAACTCTAGCTGTCATTCCCAATGGCATTGTCCAATGACGGGAGCTGTCCTTTACCTTTACCGCTCACAACTCCATCCAGTCCTGGTGTCAAGCAGAGACTGTCAACTTTGCTAAAGTGTACAGTAGTTTTATGTTCACTGTGTTTGTGATTCATACATTATTGCATCTAATATCAAGTCTCCCCTTGTTCACAGTGGGCTGTCCCAGCAGCCAGGCAGCGTGGAGCAGATCTCCCTCCATTGTGCAGAGGGTTCCCTAGACTGGCTGTACCCCAAGGGGGCGCTGCGGCTCAGCCTGTCCCCCAGACTCCCCTCGGGAGCGGTGGGGCCGGGGGGTGCGGGGCGGAGCTCTGGACTCATTACTGCCTGCATCAAGCCAGAGGAGACGTTCCGGGGGGCGCAGATCTACCTGGAACGGGACGGGATTCTGGAACTGCTGGTGGGAGATCGGCATGACTCCCCTCGGCCCCCTCGAGTGCGCTGCTTCAGCCGGCAGCCTGGAGAGAAGGTGGCTCTGTTTCTGCAGGCCACTCCGCAGCAGGACATCAGCCGCAGGATCGCAGCCTTCCGATACGAACTGCGCGGGGACTGGAACGCACGGTTGTCTCTCGACACCAATACCGTCCACCACGAAGGTGAGAGTAGGAGAAATCAGATCTGAAGAGTGACTTGGGGCTTTTATTGTGTAGTAGCTACCTCAAAGTAATTTGGGCACAGGCATAAATTGATCTTACTTGGCTGTTTGCGGCACTCTATTGCATAGGTTCTTATCTTAAACATTGCCTTCCTGCGATGTGTGTGTGTGTGTGTGTGTGTGTGTATATATATATGTATATATATATATATATATATATATATATATATATATATATATATATATATATACACACACACACACACACAAATTCAAATCGGAGAGTATAATGTTTATATAAAATGTACAATGCAAATATTTTTAAATAGCTTGTTTATGTAGCTAACCATTAATAAACTAAAATAAGAGGATAGATAGCTTCTCGCTTTATTTCAATTTGGCAAATTTGTCGACACTACTCTGTTTTAAAGATCGCTCATCTCCAGTACAGTTATTCAGAGAAAGTGGATTCGGAATTAAATCTACAGTGTTTACATTGTGTGGTGAAATAAAAAAGAGAGAATTAAATTCTAAATACTGAAATGTATTGTTTTTCTCAAGTCGGCAAAATTCAGCGATTACTAACATTAACACCCTGCCTCTGCTCACAAATGATTGGACAGCTGTCAGATCTTTCACTTTCACATTGGCTACACCCTCGCCTTCAATTTTCATGTAGAATACCGTGAACGACCTCTGCTTGCTTATGATTGGACAGCTGCATAAAACTTGGCAGATAGTTGACTCTTCTATTGGTTAAACGTACTGTCGGTACCTGCAACTGAAACAAACAGTTTGTCCCACCCAGCTAATTTGTTATTGGGCTAGAGAGAAAATGCACATTCAATTGTTTGATCGTATCGCAGAGGCCCTTAAGGAAATATAAAAATGTCGAGTACGTACAAGCACAGCTTTAGCGAGCAGTACAGTCAAGACTGCTGTGACGCTTTTGTTGGAAAACGTGTTTAAAGCTTTATTTATTTGCCCACGCTACGACCCGCCAGAATGTGTTCATGACCCATAATTTAAGAACAGCTGTTGCGGGCACGATGGCCTAGCTTCGCGTTCACGAATTTGTCCTGCAGGCACCACTTTCATGACCACTGCTCTAGACCAATGGAATGAATCTGATCAACAGAGCATAAAACCACGAAGCAGTAGCATTTTAATTGTATTTTAAAAATGGAGTAAAAGTAAATTTGAGCAAGAAGGATAATGTTGCCAGTGCTAATAGGAGCCCTTCTATACCAGGTTTTAGGGGAATGTTAGATTTGTTTTTGTTGATTTGTGTTTTGCCTAAGCCCTGCTAACCTTCGGCCGGGTGCTGCTGTTTAAGGGTCATGCATAAACACAGTGAGGAGCCAGGCCTTAGACCTGTTTCATAGAGCTTCACTGAACTCACAACCTCCAACCCCTTCCCTTCCCTTTCTACTCTCCAACTCCTTTAACAGGGAGAGAAAATTACTCAAGCTCCCTTGAGGCTAGCTGATAAATTCCCTTGCTGCCGCTGCTGCTACCAAACCAAGAGAATGCTGCTTTTTTTTTTTTTTTTAAGGGCAGGCAAACAAAAGCCCAGTGTGAGAGGCCTTGTACAGAGCTAGGCCTGTCATTCAGATGCATTGGCTTCAAGGATTAGTGAAAGTTGCCGTGGAAACCGAGAGGCCTTCCATCAACTGGGATGCTCTCTTTGTTTTGTTTTTCCTCTGCAGGGAAGCCTGTCTCCAGGAATGTATAAGGCTGGATTAATGACTGGGGAGCTGGGGGGTGGAGGGGGAGGGGAGTTTATATTAGAGAGCTGCTGTTAGAATTTTGACTGAACTCCAAGTGACCATTACAATGAAAACAATGTCACTTTTTAGCTGAGGAAATAGCGATATACATTAAACATTCCACATTACATTACCTCTATTTATTTAATAATTTGACGTGATTCTCTACAAATGGAATGCTTCAAATGTGAAAAATGGCTTAGTTCCTTTATAGTTAACACTTTTTTTTAACAGGATCAGACCTTCCCCACTCCCAGCTTCTTGGGACTGGCCCCGTCTATGCCGCATCCTCACCAACACTTTTTATGGACCCACAATAAAACCCAGCTGCTGCCCTTGGTAAAGCATCTTTCATTGATGCAGAGATCTTGATTCTTTTAAAAAGGGTTATGGTAAAATACAAACTGAAAATTGTGGATATAGCAGTCTGTTTCGGACATAAACCCAAGAGTAGCCTAGAAATTAGTGAGCCTGGTTAGGCCAGCCTTAAAGACTTAAGAAATAATGATATGTTGACTGCTCATGTAGCTTTCTTTCCCTCGTACTTTATC
Source organism: Polyodon spathula (assembly GCF_017654505.1). NCBI lineage: Eukaryota > Metazoa > Chordata > Actinopteri > Acipenseriformes > Polyodontidae > Polyodon > Polyodon spathula. The sequence continues at coordinate 6,883,340 of NC_054559.1, read as the reverse complement.
TGTTTTTCTTTCTCCCCTGTAGGAGCCTGCAGACCCTGCAATGACACAGAGATACTGATGGCTGTGTGCACCAGTGACTTCGGTAAGTTACAGCTTTATAACAGTTGTTACTACAACCCTGGGCTGCCGTGATGCAGTATCCAGTATCTCGGAGGCAGAGGGAGAAAGCTTGAGCAGTGATAAGGGATTAATGCTTATGACAGTGTCCGCTCCCAGTAATAAAAGGTCTGAAGCCTGGGGGATCTGGTATCTTAGCAGCCCAGCTCAGCTGAGCCTCAACAGGCAGGCTACAGTCTACCCTAATCCCCTGATCTGCAGGCCCCAATGCAGCCCCAGGTTGGTCGTGCAGCAGCCCATTAATCCATCACTGCCTCCTTGATGAAATAATCCTGCCTGCCTTTCAGCGGACCATGCCTTCTGGCTGCCTGGTGTTCAAGGCTCATTGTGTAATAAAATGTTTAGGGACATTTTTTTGCGAGTTGCAGACAGTGATTAGCCTTAATCTTGGACTACCTAATGTTACATTAGTACTAATTAGTTGTTTAGAGTTAATTTATGGCAGTTGCTTTGATTGACTGAGATAAAAAGACAGGTCACGATTCTGTGAGTGTGAGTGCTTGCAGTACATGTTTCTAGTCGCCCCACTCTATTGGCAGATTTCTCACAGCTCGCTCTTGTCTCTCTTCAGTGGTTCGAGGGAACATTCGCTCAGTATTGAATGACGAGGACCTGCGAGTGTCTGTGATCAAAGTGAGCGCGTCGCGGGTTTATCGACAGAAGTACTCCCTTTTCCCCACTGGGGGGCGCTTGACAAAGGCCGGGGAGATTCGGACCCTGCTGCAATGCGGTGTCAAGCCTGGAGCCGGCAGTTTCCTCTTCACCGGGAGAGTGCACTTCGGGGAGGCCTGGCTAGGTTGCGCACCCAGGTACAAGGACTTCCGCCGGGCCTACGAGGAGGCCCAGAACACACACGAGATCCCCTGTGAACTGGCCTCTGACTGAGAGACACAAACAGCTTCCTGCCAGGGGAGAAAATACAGCCCTTTGGAAAGCCTTTGAAATCTACCTCCATACCAAGTTTTGTTTTTGATAGTTCCAGTGGTTTTAAAAGGACTACCAACATGTGGAGCAGCATTCCAGATACACTGTAGGAGGAATCGGAAATGGATGACATATAGGATAATGATTCACAAAGAGTGAAAGGGCCCAGTGTGGGTTGATAAACTACATGCCTGTTAGATAGCTGCATAACCTGCTGCTTTTGTGAAGGAACGCAGGAGTTCTGTTGAGACTGGAAATATATGAAATAGTGTTGCATGCTATACTGTATATGTGGCCCAGTCATAGACTGAAAGATTTTGTTGGGCTGTTCAGTACAATGGCCCCACCCCCCGACACACACCGTTTTTATAAATTGCACCTGCCATTTATCACTTGTATTTATATGAGGAAGGACCACTTTTGTAGAGGGTGGGGGAGGGTAATTTTCTGATTTGCACTGTTCTGTTGTCATGGAAATGAAAGGACCAAGGGGAAAAAAATAATAAAATCAAGCACTGAAGAATCTGGAAACCAAACGTTTTATAAGTGTGTATATGTACACTACAGTATTAATATATAATTGGACTTCAGCTAGGCCTAGTTTGTTTCTGAGCATGTGAAAGCTGTAGCAATCGGCCTGAGTTTTAACTGCAGTACGATTTTAAAATGTTATTCCCAGTGTGTACACTGTTTTTTTTTTTTTTTTTTTTGCTGTAGATATATGCACAGGGTCCCCTGTATATTTAGTGAAAAGACCCTGTATAAAAAACGACAACTTTGTTAAACACACTGCAAAAATATTAACCGTGCGCTTCAAATGCTGATACTATAAAATTACAGACTATTCAACGCGCTGAGGAAATCTATTCCATGTAAACCTTGAAATGAAAAAGAAACCTAGAAACTACTGTGTTGCGCAGTTCTGGTGAACCAGTGGTTACCATGTTGCCGAAATGTGCAGCTTAGTTGAATTGTAGTCTCAACAAGTCCCAATGCATTCAGTTTTGCTGAAGTACAGCAATTCCTCTATATAGAATATGTGTCTTATCTGTACCTGAAAGTGAATTGGTACACAATGGTTTCTTATTGTTTTACCTTTTAAGATTGGGAGGTAAATTGTGAGAGGAACACAGTGTGTTAAACATGCACGTTTTGTTAAGCATTAGCCAAGAGAAGTTTATGGAACATGAAGTACAGTAATTTGATGTATGGGGTGAATACTGGAATGTGGTATTGGTCATTTCTGACATGCATTCTAATGTGCTTTAGATCTTAACATGTAAAACACCAGAATTGTGTTAAGTTGCATCCAGCTTTTAGTACTGGGACACTAGATCATTGGAGTGAATATTAAAAGTTGACGAATCCTGTATGTATCCAGCAAAACATTTATCCAGGTTTTCTTTTAGTTTCACTTCAAACTAAAGTCTGTTGGCTTCAGCAGTAGGCAATATTAACCACATATATTGTCCATTCTGACCAGAACTTCACTCAATGTCAAAATCTGACTTGGGTGAACTTTGCTTTCTGCATACATTTTTCCATATCTGTAAGTGTGTTTATGAAATTATGTTCAGCTCAAAGTCTATTCTTTGTTTCGGCGTTGCATGTGTTTGTACCTTGTTTTCCTATCTTAAAGTGCACTAAATTGATTGAAAAACTGATACCAAATGTAGTTTTTGAACAAGAACGTTTATATGAAATGCACCTCGAGAGCTTCATACTGCCGTTTTGTTGACAATGTTTTTGTTTTTTAAATCCTAGCCTACCAAGGTAGCTGGAAGGAGTCTGTTTTGTGTGTGTTAATCTCAGTGTGTATATATGTACATAGAAATGGTTTACGAAACACTAATGTGTTTATTAATTTGTGCTTTTATGTTGTGAGCAAAGTGTTTGTTTGTGTTTGTTTGTACTTGAAATGTCTTATAAAGTTTTAAAAAGAAAACCAGACTTTGTTGTCCTTCCTTAAAAATCTATCTACTGTATCCATCTATCTATCCATCAGAAATCTATCTACTGTATCCACCTACCCAGGGGTGTAGTGCTGGGGGGTTGCGGGGAGGGGGAGCGCCGGTTCTGTACTTTGTGTGTAGAATATTATACTGTTTTACTCCTATTGATATATGGAGATATACATGTGTATAATCCATACAAATAAGCAAAGCATACAATAACTACAAGAAACCCTTGAGAGAAATAATGAAACAGTTTGACTATAGCATGCCTGGTCTGGAACAACAGGTGTGAATAATGTAGAGAGGTGATGGGAACCTGTATCAACGCTGTGCTGAGGTGTCAGTGGTTTACAATTAGATGTAAATTGGAACAGTTCTTATTTTTAGACCCTTATATAAGAAATAATGTAGATTAAAAAAAGCTAGTAATAAAGCTGAACATTTTAAAAGATAAACCTCAATTGCAACAAACAAAAGGGTACCTGTGGCATTTCACACCTTTTTTTTGCAAACAGATGCACTTCTGTTTCAAAACCTCAGTCTTACTTGCTCTTAAGTGGCTACAACAGGTCAGTGAGCCGAGCTGATTCTGAACCAAACCATTCAATATAAGAGAAGGGGGAGTGGGGCAGTGTTACGCAAAGGATTAATAATAATAATGACATTGTTTTAATCATGTGTGTATGAAACTGGTTGTGAAATTATGTACAGTATGTGTTTATATCTTTAATATAAATAGCTGTAAGTCTATTTGCTTAACAATGCTTCAATCCCTGATTGTCTGAATTTGTAATCAATTGGTACACCTGAATGCCCTTTCAAATACCGTAACTACTAGTAATTGTGGTTCTGTTGAGTGTATGGGAAACAGGGACTGCAGGCGGCATGGTAGGGTCGAGAGAGAAGGGGGAGGGGGTGTAGATAATAGCGACCCCCTCACTTCTAAATATAGCACTACACCACTGTATCTACCTGTCTGTCTACTGTATCCATCTATCTACCTATTCGTCTATCTACCGGTTTTCAAACTGAAATATTGGAGAATAGGTCGAAGTCAGGCTCACAAAACAAATTTATCACTGGTGGTTGATATACTGTACCAGCCATGTCTCCCGTCAATAAAACACCTAGGGCAGGGGTTGGCAACCTTTTTGTGCAAGAGAGCCAAACTGAATGGAAGCTTAGAGCAAGTGGTCTGCAAAGAGCCAATCATAAGCACACAATGTATGTACTTTAAAGTACAAACAATTATTATACTTCCAGTGTGCTTCTTTAATGTGACCTCTGCTGCTGCATCCTTTTGCTCATTTCTTTGAAGTCTGGTTCATAGCTGGTCAAGTTTAGCTTCTTGCAAGCATTCAGGCTTTCTTCTGTTAATCTTGAGCGCAGGTTGCTTTTGATGTGATTCAATTGAGAGAATGCCTGTTCACACGTATAGGTGCAGCCAAACATCATTAAGAGAGCAAAACTAACATTTTGCATTGTGCCGAATGTAAGTGGAAGTTAATTCCTAGTTTGCAAAATGATCTTCATGCTCCAATTTCTTCAAATCAATCCATTTGTGCAGTTTTGCTAGTTCTGTGCATTGCAGACCAAGGCTTTTCAGATTTGAATTTAGAGTGCAAAACATTTCAACCCAAATTTCTGACTTCTTGAAGTCAACAAGTTCCAGCTCCAAATCTCTCATGTCAAGTCCAGTGCTTCCACACAAGTTTTATGGGGAAGAATCATAAACTTGAACAAAGTGCTGTGTCTACAAAAGTCCACAGAATGAGACTTGAATGACATTAGCAGAGCAGGACCGCCATCCACTTCACAGCACAGGCATGCAGCAGGAATAGGAGAAGGACCGCCATCCACATCACAGCTGACACCGCTGGAGAGGCAAGCTGAGAGGACAATCCATCCCAAACAACGTGACCCTGGGTTTGAATATGCACGGTCTTCCTGCCTGTCCTCAACAAGAGTCAAGCGTCGCCGCATCAGGAAGTGTACCACAACAGCCATACTGAAGCCAAAGGCAGGTCTCTACGGGTGTGTGGTTTTATACAGCTCTTAATTACTCGCTTCTACAATTGTTTGCACTTTGTCAGAGGAGGTGCAAAGTTTTTGGCGGGTCATCAATTGCCCAAGTACAAGGCAAAATCCTTACATCTCATTAGAATGTTTGCACCCACTTAGTATTCCAGATTTTTCCATGCTCTTTCTTCATTTGAATACATTTCAATGTCATTTAAATGGATTAATAGTGGCAAAGCCCTAATTTGATAGCGGGTACAGAACGTCAGTTGAAAACCATTCTATACATACACCACATTTTTAGTGACCACTAAAGTCCCATTTTACGCCAGCCTAACACGTTTTTTGGCTGCAAGATGAGTAATTTAGTATAGCAGCAACAAGTAACAACCACTAAAGACAAGTACCAGCACATAATTCTTTCAGTTGCATTGGAAATGAAGGAAGGAGTTGATGTACTAGCCAGGGAGTTCTCACACTTTCACCAGTCCCTTCATTTGTGTGCAGCCCATGATCATTATGGTTTAGAGGCACTAAACAGATGCATGGAATGCTCAGCTTGTGTTTATCCAACATGAGGCTTCTTTTATTGAAGCTTGTCTGGGTATTGTTCAGAAGCCAGCACTGCAGTGAGGTTCGGTAAGTCATTGAATATTTTACATGCTGATGAAGCTGTGTCCTTTTCACTGCTCGAGCAATTAAGCGAGCCCCACCCCTTTGTTTCTGTGGGAATCTGGAAGTTCTTACGTAACACAGGACTCACTGAACTGACACTGTCATTGTGCTTCCAACCACATGAGAACAGCGGTCGAGGGTCTGTATATGAGAATCTAGACTACAAGAAACAGACAAAATAAAATATTCAATATGGAAGGTGTTTCACCTTTAATGGAACCACTATGGGGTATATTTGCAGAATTGTGCAATATATTTGTAATTTTGATTATTTAAGGAATGTTTTCCTACTTTGCATTGCTAATGTGAGTGCCATCTTTACACAACTCCAGTCTTTGCTGTTGTTTGGCATGTACTATTGTGTTCTGAAACTCCATGGTCTGGCAATGAACATGCACTGAACACACCTATACCAAGCATGGCCTGCTGAATTATGGCCAAATCAGGATGGACCAATATTCTCAAAAAGGAAGGACATTTTTGGTAAAAAAAAACAAACAAAAAGTAAATTAATTAGTGCATCAGTTAAGGTTGATATTAAAATGACAAAAGTAGGGAATGCGATGTTAGTGTTTTTAACCCTAACTCTGCATTCCCTCCCACCCCCTTACAAGCAGTGGAAGGGGTAAAGCAACACAAGCAGCCACAGAACAACATACAACTCTCTGAAGCTAACACAAGTGATAACACAGAAGGCACAAGTGTCATTGTCCATCCTTCAACAGACCAAAACACCTTTGACCATTGTTCCATAGTCCAATTTCTGTGTTCTTGTGCGTATTTTAGCCTTTTAGTCTTCTTCCCCTTTCTTAAGAGAGGTATTCTTACTGCAACACATCCTTTAAGTCCTGATTTCAAGAGTGACCTTCGTACCGTTGATTTGATGGACAACGACACTTGTGCCTTCTGACAGATTTGTTGTCAATTCAATGCTTGTGTTCTTTCTATTATCTATTAGGATATTATCTTCAAGTAAACATCCTCGTTAGACAGCTTTATGGGTCTTCCAGTCCTCAGTTTGTCATTAAAGATGATGTTTCTCTGCACTTTACTGTACTGTACTGTTGATTATACTTCGGATACCACACCTTGAGTGATGTGAGCTATTTCACTCAGTGTTTTTCCTTCTTTATGCAAGTCAAGGTTGTTACAATAGTAGGAAACACTAGTGAAGTCTTTGAATAAGTTGTTGATGCTCCTAATGCATCAGAGTAGAAAAATGCAACATGTGTAAGACTTTTGCATAGCAGTGCATAAAAACAGTATACACACACTTACATATATACTCCCTCAATCATACTGTCGTAATGTATCGATTTGTTTGTACCAGGGCTCCAGACTGTGACTAAAATGGTTGCAAATGCAACAACAAAAAAGTTTTGCAGGGTTAGGCATGTGTAGATATTTATGAATGCGACATGATGTTGGTCTCTATAAAAAAAAAAATGTTTTAATAAACTGAAGTGCGAGAAGGACAAATATTTGCCATATGCAATACATTGGGTCTTGTAAATTTTTTTTACTTGTGCAACTTTGCGGTGACTTCTCATTTAGTCTTGTACATCATGAATGTTTTTTTATTTAAATTATTTTACGAGAAATTGGTTGTTTCCAGTTTAAATTTCCCAAAAATAATATGTAATTAACTTTAGCATTTGCTTTACATTCTTCTACAAACCTTATGACTATACGAAGTGATTGCACCTGTACCAGATCTGACAGCATATCACTTTCTGGCCTTACATGGGTCAAGTTTTGGTAAGCATACCACATTCTGAGGAGGTGTCACTTTTTGGCACTTTCTGTTGCAGGGAAAACAAAGTCCATTTTAAGAAATGTGAAGGCAGAACACATAAAAATAGATTAACCATTCAGCAGAATGAGGCAACAACAGTGAGTACAAGCACAACAAACCTTTTTATAATGGGGTAGGTCTCTGTTTTATAACTGCCTCACTCCCTGCCTACCTGCCTGCCTCTCTCCCTCCTTTCCTACCTCAACAGGGTGAATTATTTCCTCCCTTCCTGCCTCCTTGCCTCCCTTCCTACCTCCCAACCTCCTTCCCTGCCTCCCTTTCTGCCTGCCTGCCTCCCTTCCTACCTCCCAGCCTTCTTCCCTGCCTCCCTCCCTGCCTACTTACCTCCCTTCCTACCTCCCAGCCTACCTCCCTGCTTGCCTGCCTGTCTCCCCCCTCCCTGTCTGCTCCCCTCCTCCCTGCCTCTCGGACTGCCTGCCCCCCTCCTCTCTGCCTCCCACTTCCCTGCCTCCCTACCTGCCTGCTTGTCTCTCTCTTCGATGCCAGCCTGCCTCCCTGTCTCCCTGCCCCCTCCTCCCTGCCTGCCTGCCTCACCCCTCCCTGCTTGCCACCCTCCTCCCTGTCTCCCTGCCTGGGCCCCAGAGAAAAGGAAGCCGAGAGCTTAGACCCCAGCCAGCACATACATCAAGCACAGCCTACTTCATCTTCAGCACCCCAGCAGCCTGGGACACACAGACTGGTGCACAGTGCACTTGGTATCTCTGATTACAATAAAGAAACACATTTATAATATAGTGGTTAGTTATAGAAAGTGATGGGCTGCAGTGTGGAAGGTAGTCGGTTTGAGTAGCTCAGTGGTAGAAAAAACTTTGGGCTTCTGTGTGGTTGCTAGTGGGTTTGAGTAGCTCAATAGTTAGATAAGTGTTGGGCTAAGTGTGTATGGTTGTGTGTTTGAGTAGCTCAGTGGTTAGAGTGTAGGGCTGCAGTGTGGATGGTAGTGGGTTTGAGTAGCTCAGTGGTTAGAGTGTAGGGCTGCAGTGTGGATGGTAGTGGGTTTGAGTAGCTCAGTGGTTAAAGTGCAGGGCTGCAGTGTGGATGGTAGTGGGTTTGAGTAGCTCACTGGTAAGAGAGTTACTGGGTTGCAGTGTGGATGGTAGCTCAGTAGATAGAAAAAGTCAATTCTATGGGAAATGCAGAGACATGAACTATGTACAATAAAAGCCTGAAGCCCTCGACACGAGGAACTGCAGCAGTAAGGCACACGTCAGCTATACATAGCAGTGCAGTGGTTCCTCAATAAAACAGGCTGCTTCCTCCCAAGTCCCCACGGTGCTGTGAGGGGTGGGGGGGTGAACAATGGTACCTCGTCTCTGCGCTCAGTTTAGCAGGACTCACCACACCAGGCAGGATCCTGCTGCTCACAGGGGACACAGCCTCTCTCATTCCCCAGCAGACTGCAAGGAGACCTGGAACTGGCAGCAGAGTGTGGCGCCTCCACTCTCTCCAGAGCCTCCCCGTCTGAGCGGCTGCCTGGAGCAGAGCGGCTGGAGGTGTCCTGCAGGGTTTGAACTGCAGGGAGCGCTTGTATTTATAATTGCCACAGAACTGCCACAGCTAGTTGGGTCACATAAAACTAATGAACTATTCCAGTTAATATTAGGAAAGTATACGAAAGTAAGTCAAGCAGACAAACATTTAATCTGATACCTGCACCTTTTCTATAGTTTCTATAGTTTTATCATTAACTTCTTAGGTCTTGTACATTTTCTTTAATGACAAATGCACACATTATAGTAACAATGCATCCTATATGGTGTTTCTTTTGGTAGGAGAAACTATTGGAAAATTAAGCTTTTTTTTTCTGTATTGTAACTTAAAGTAATTTTTTATCTAAGTAGAGCCATACTGGTAGAAGTGCTGATGCAACAAGCCTGTTTTGCTGTGGAACTTAAAATATAGTACTAATGAAAGTATTCTGCTTATAACTATAATGTTCATTAATACAATATATTACAAGACATAGTATTCTTTATAAACAACAGAATACATTTGTACATCCACACTGTAGTGTCTCAATGCTATATAATGCTACTTTACATGTCAGAAGATTAATATGCTTCTCTGAGGTGACTGAACAATTTTATTGATGTTAAGCGGAGTGTGATAACTAGAGAATAATGCATGGTGTAGTGTGTGATATGAGATCTTAATGCACACCCAAAGGGTGGGATGCTACATAAACCCATTCAATTCTCGTTTATCACATAGTTTCTGTGGTAATTATTTTTTTTTCGAGAAGGCTGAAAAAAACTATAGGGAACATGTTAATATTACGTGCTGTAACATTTTTATGTTCACTAGTTTGTTCCGAGGGTGTTTGTGTTTGTTAGCATTTCTGTGTACCTTCTGTGAGAAGAGTGTATTAGAAAGCATCTTTGTCCGTGGATGGGGGATTTTTTAGGTGGCCGATAGATGTTTATGGTGACTCCATCGTGGAAAATGCAGTTTGGAATCGGTCCGAAGATTAATTTAATGTTCAATTTACCTGATGTTCACTGACGTGGAGCGCTCTGTCTTTATCAGGTACACTGGAGAATTGTGGACATGTGTTGCTGTTTGACAGTTTGACAGCTTGTGCTGGGTTGCTGGTATTAATGAGCATGTGTTTCCCTGATATGGGAAATATCAACTGGATAAGCCCTTTGATAAACTTGCTCAGCAGTTATTATTATTCAGTTTGATATTATCAAGAGCTTGTCCCCATTGACTCTCATTATATTCTGACTGCAACATTTCAATGTGGTGATAAGCAGAGGGAAACATTATCTTTCATAGGTTAAGGGAGGGGTGTTGAGTAGGAGCCAGTTGTTGAAGGAGAGGCTGCTTGAGTTTTCTTAGCAGGGAGCAGGGCTGTTTTCACTCTGCCCGTGCCAGCGCCCGGCTGGGGGCACAGTGTCAACAAGGCCCCACTGTTAAAAACAGGAAGCTGAGCTTGGGGATTGTTTCCTCAGGGGCCTCTGGGACACAGGGGGGAAGTGGAGTGGCTGGCTGGGCACAGAGCCTCGGGACACTCCCTGGACTACCAGAACAACCGCTTCCTTCTTGCCTGCTGATTCGGTAGTTTTAATGTAGTGATGCATACTGTACTGGGTCCAGTTCACACAATTCTCACTGATAGAGGCTGGGGAAAATCCTACTGACCTACCATTATAATACCTCTCCATGATTCGTAGAGAAAGCATAACAAATATTGCTCAGTGGCCCTGGTCCGGTACAGCTCCTAGCTGCTGTTGTGATACCATTGCCTCTTAAACACAGAACCATTGGCGTGTCATTGGAATGTGGTTTTCAAACCTAAAACACGCCTCTAAATGTGATGGGGGGGGTTGGGGCTAGGAGGTGCAGTGAAAAGCTAATTCACTAGCCTGTCACGCTTTTCACCACTGGAGGTTTGCATTTGAATCTAGCTTCTGTGGTCACCAGTGAAATACATTTGGCAATCTCAGTTTAACCCCCAGCAGATAGTAATGTGATTACTAAACATCACCACAGTCCCCTGCTTGAGAAAGGACTGTGAGGAATGGCAGGCAGGGGGCTTTATTTATTTACAAAGTGAACCACAGAAGGGTTGCTCACTGAGAGGGTTCATTTCCAGAGAGTTTCTGAGAGGCGGAACTTTAAAATTACTGACATCATACAACAGGTCAGGTCAGGAGGGAAGTGCGCTTTCTCATCTAAAAGCTGCGAGTGGGCTAGTGTGTAACTATTCAGATCTACAAATAACTACAGTACAGATACAGGGTTAGTCCAGAGCAATCTCTGCTGCTCCTTGCTCTCCAGTCTGATCCAAGCCAGTCAGACTATTATGTTGGCTGTGTATGTGCATTTTTAGTTCATACTCGGCAGGAAACGGGTGAACAGTTACAGATCTATGTGTTTCAATATTAACTCTAAAGTGCACGCCAGGAACGTTGCCAACTAAAACATAAACCATATCCTACAAATGCTATCAGCACTTTCAATACATTACAGAAACTATTTCAACATTACACCAGTCCAGGTTTGAATGAACAAGATAAGAAGGAACTGCACTGTTTTCTATATTTTTTGTTGCTAAGTCTGTGCTAAGGTTTTGATCTTGAGTTTGAGCCTGTTCTAGTTTTTAAATGTATTCGATTCAAGATCAACTTTGATGGGTGAAGGTAATATTGGGTACTATTGATACTATACTGATAACAAGTGTAGTTATAAATCACCCCACAAGGACACTTCTGAGAGGGGATGCAAGTGGGTGGGAGTATGGGGGGAGGTCTGCATAGAAATATAAGAGACAGAAAGCCACACAATGGCTGGAGATTGTTAGTCAGGGAGCGCAGTGATGAATGCCAAAGGAAGATTTCCCGCCACTGGGCTTTTATCCTGCGCGGACAAAAGAACAGGTTTCTGAATCACTCTGTAAAAGAGACACAGAAACATCTGAGTAAACAAAAATGGGGAGGCGGGGGTTAGATATTTATACTACTCCCTCTTGTCACCTGTAGGGGGCAGTTTAAAGACATATATAGATACACTGCACATGAGCTCTCAATTAAAGAGCTATGGATATAACATCCCTAAGTTATATTACGAATGTATTCTTGTTGTTTAGATTCACTTCATATTTCACTAATTACACCCTGGTGACTTTAATAAAAGTATAAAGCACCTCTGTGGTCTCATAGAGCTCCCTAACATGGCTCATCTCTAACTAAAGATGGAACCCCAGAGTGTAACCATTAAAGAGTTAAAGATAGTAAAGATCCCCATGTGTTGCTGGAACTGTTTAAATTACCTACCTGCCATTTCTCTTTTCATTGTTAACATCCTGACAACTTTTTACACGTCTAACTTTAAAGTCTGTTTCAAAGCTCTTTTCAAAATGGCTGCTCTAGTGCACTGGGGTTTGAGATCTGTCCTCTAAATCACTGCAGGGAGAGCGATTAAAAAAAACATAACAAGTGGTCTGGCTTTTCTGTTCTGTACCACATCATGGATCATTATTGTTGTGTTACCTGTTTGACAATGTGGGCAATAACCCTTACACTAGCATCAATGCACCATTTTGAAACGGACCTTGAAGTTATAAGTATAAAAAGTAGTCAAGATGTTAAAAACGAAAATAAAAATTACATGTACATTATTTAAACAGTTGTAGCAACACTTGGGAATGTACAACACTATATAGCATTGTCACGTTCAAAAACGGAGTTATTATACAACAAATGTTAAATGCTTACCTGAAAAACAGAAAATGCTAAATTGTACATTTTCACCATTAGAGAATTATCAAATCAAATCAAATAAATAAATAAATAAATAAATACAAGTAAAAATACAACACACAGCATCTTTAGCAGAAACATTTCTGATGTTTGATGCAGCTAGTGTCTTTTTTGACACTTCAGTCATTTACCAGAAGCAAACCAGACCAGCTGCCAGGTTCCTAAATGCAGTTTAACAGGTAGTGCATCAATCAGGCAAACCTTTACTCTACTTATTCTTAAGTGATAAAAATGGGAATTGGACAGGGAACTACACCTAACACAGCAATGGGTACATTTGACGGAAACGCGAAATCTGTAATAACCATAAAGACAATACAGCCTTACATATAATGAATACATTGGATGAAGTGTTTTGTGATAAATGTAGTTCCTCCTTTGTTGTATAGAACTCCATGCATCTGTCTCTGAGTAGAAGAAGCTCCTCCTGCTGAAGATTAATGTAAGACAAGAGGTTAAAGCTGCATCACACAATCATGGTCTGCATGGTAACATTGAGAAAAAAAAACATTTTGAAGGTGGATTTACAATTTCCTATCTTCCCTTTGAAGTATTTTCTAAAATAGTCCTTATTCATGCTCCTCATGCACTTGTCTGGCATTTAGAATACCCCCCCCCCCCCCCCCAATGGGGTATAGTACCCATGCGCCTATTTGATTATACACATAATTATATATATATATATATATATATATATATATAATACTTCTGGATTCAGAGCAGCGGCCTGTCTGTTGTGAGGTATTGAGAGCGCCCCAGAGCGGAGTGTTCATGAAGGTTTGTAATCTCAGGGAGGAGGAATGGTAAATTTGTCCCTCAAGAAGCTGCTGTTTGTGCTGTAATCCCTCCAGAAAGAGGTGAAGGAATCAACTGGGGGGGGGGTTGACAAAGGAAATAAATAGGCAAGGGAAGGGCTAGAGGGGGGTAGAAGGCAACAGCTCAGTTTCCCGCCAAAACCCTGACAGAAACATTCCCTGCGCTGTCAGTCCACAGCAGTCCCTGCACTTACAGCAATACAACTCTGGAATCTTCTGCTTCTTCAAGATGAAACTCCTTATAATCAAGGGTGCTGGTTTTCAGGGTTGATTTTTGGTATGGCTCTGACAGGGGCAAATGGTGGGCTAAGAAGGCCTATTCAATGTCATCATTAAATAACTGCACTAAGTTAATTTAGTTTGTGCTGTTTGGTACATTAATAGCATTAAAAACAGTTAAAAAGCACAAAATGTCACAGAAAACATCAATTTTGTAGCTGATTTGGTATTTCCCTCTGAATTATCTTACTTGTTTTTATAATATTTTCATCACAATTTACTGTTATGACCGTAAGCAACTGGTTGTTAAGTGTTTCATTGATACACTGTAGCCTAAATTAGCACAGGTTTGATTAGTTTGGTACTGAAAATGGTGGCCATAATAGCAGAGGGACTTTATTATTGGAGGTCTATATACACTGAAGTCAACTGAAGCAAATCAGGACTATAAAAATATGGGTTTAATTGTACAGGGATTCACTGTTCTTTTATTCTGATATAAAGATAGCCATAATTGAAATGTAATCTTAAACAACAATGTTTTATTAAGTAACCAAACTAAAATAGCATTTCCAAAAACAACTGTATAATGGTCAGTTTAATTACACACTAATATTCACAGCCTTTTGCAACCTTTATTCATAAGCAGTTAGACTGGAGAGCCAGATTTCCTGTAATGTCCTTTCTGGATTGTTAATAGGTCTGTCTCCTGAATATTTACACCCATGATACTCCATGTGGAATGTGTTAAGGGGGCTCCTGGTTGGTAATCCTGTTTGCTAGTGTAGGAGCTTGTTTTCTTTAGTGCACCTGCCACCGGCCTGCCACTGTGGATAGACGAGGAGCAGCCTGGGCCTGGATTTTAAAACAAGCCCATGGTGCAGCTCGCGTGGCATACCCTGGCCTAAAGAACCACCTCAGCAGACACAGACTAAATGTGGGAAGTCTCCCTCTTTTGGCTGAAACATATATTTCAATAGAACTAACAATAACCTCTCTTAATTTCCCAAAAGACCATTCGAGGCATTATGGCCTTGTCGACTTTGTAATTGGTGTAAATCATCTGTCTTTAGTCGAACTGCAGCTGCAAACATGTGGTATGGCCAGGTTTCCAGCTGAAAGTAGAATGGTTGTGCACCTCAGATTCAAACCTGGGCTTCAGACCTCTGCTTATTTCTTATTTCTTATTTTCTCTACTGTTTTACAAATAAACATCACCACATCCACCAACTGCAATTCTTATCTCATGGGCAAAATAAGAAACAGTGACCATCAAAGCACCTAGTAATCCTTACGCCAGCCTTGTAAAAACTTTGCCCAGCTCATGTTTTAACTTCATCTCAGACATCGAGCCCGCTACACATTTACTGAGTTCAGTCAACACAAACCCTTATTTTGCCCATCTAATTTGGGAGTTATGTCATCATCTAAGTTCTCAGAGTAATAGTGATAAAATAACCATGTTTTTCTCTCCGTCGACCCACTTTTTGGTGAATTAGAACCACTTGATTGTAGTCCAACCAAAACAATTGAAAAAAACTAGAAAAGCAAGACAATTTAAAGAATCCTGAATGACGACTAACAGGCCTCTACTAATCTCAAACACCCTCTTGCAGTGAAAACCTCACAATCTTTATTTAGAATATTGGAATATACGCCACTCCCAATAATGTAAAATGCAGAGCTGCTAAAATATCATATTAAAATCAATGTTTCTCTGTGACTTAAAAAAAGAAAATTTAAAATTGAGCTTCCCCAGCCACAATATAGGTAACTGAGCATGCATTTCAATAACAATGTGTACTGATTTACTTACACATGCTTTTCAATAGGAAAGCCTATGAACTTCTGTAAACTGGAAGCAGTTATATTGGACTTGTATGTTTATGTAAACATAAAGCTGCAGTAATTCAGTGGTTTTGATTATTGTACTGATTTTGTTAGCCAGATTGATCAATATTTTCCCACTAAGTGTAAAGACTAGAAATTATTTTACATATACAGGTTCAAAACATAACTGAGATTTATTTTGTGTAATACATGTTTGTTTGAAAATAATGTACTCTCTGTTATAGACAGAAGAAATGAGTGCACCTCGATCCTGACCTGAGCACCCCCTGCCTGCCTGCCGTTCAGTCCTGGGCCTCCCTGGAGCAGGGCCTGCACGTTGAGTTGCTTGGTGGATTTGTCATGTGGATTATACTAATGTCCAGCAGGGGCTAAGTTGAGACCAGCAAGCCCATTGTTTGGACTCTTAGCACTGGCTCCCTGTGCAGGTCAGAATTGATTTTAAGATTTTGCTTTTAATTTATAAGGCCCTGAATGGATTAGCACCCAGTTGAATTTTTAGCCAAATTTGGGATGAAATAAAAAATACAGATCTATTTGTTAGCAAAAAAAATCTGTAAAACTGAGAATACAGGACCTTGGTTGAAGTACACGGAAGCTATTTCAAGCTGTATTCTGAATAATTTATCATTTATTTCATTTAGATTGACTTGGTAAGGTTGGGCAGCACTTCCTTAGACTAGAGATCAATTGAAAATGAAGTGAGGAGAATGTGTGTTAGATAGTTACCGCAAACATCTTAAACGACAAGCAGTTCTGCTCCACTGTGCAGGGCCTGGGGGTGAAAGTGCTCTGTGCTATAAGCTGGGGTCTACAAGCAGATGGTAAAGGATAGAAAGAGCTGGAATTTGCTAAAGGAGCGACATAAATAGCATGACTTCCCTTGTCGGCATTTGGCCACACTAATTTATTGCCAGTTGCACAACAATGGGCTGACAACTTACACACAGGCTTGTCTCTCCCACAAGCACATTTCGTACCAAAGGCTACTTTGGAGGCACAAACAGGGTGTCCAGATGTTCGAAGAGTCTACCAAACTGGAATACTCAATGGACCTGTCAACTAAGTGGGAGCATTCAGCTGGCTCACACAGGGCACTTTCATTAGCTTTGTGACAAGCAAAGATACTTTTTAGGGAAATATGTGTCCAGGGCAAGGGAAATCTTTATCTTTTGTGTGTGTTTAGGGGTAATTCCAGGATAACCAAGGAAGGGTGGTTGATGCTCTTTAAAAATCTAGCTGTCTTATTAGGGTGCAGGTTGATCAAATCATGCAGTAGGTCCATGTAGCAACAACAGGACTTGTTATATACGTCTCGTTTTTTCTTTTAGAGTGGGGCACAGGAAGAAAAAGAAAATTCTCTACATATTTTTATTATATGGAGCAGAGGACATTTGCTCCACAGGCTTAACTTATGTTCCTGTTAATGTTAGGTAGACAGAATATTATAGCTGGGAGTTCACTCATTGAAAATTAGCTACAAGAACCAACCAAAACATGTGACTGATAACACCATTAACTAGCTGTCCCCAACACAAGCAAGCCAACAAAGAAACATGCTTTAAATCATGAGAAAAACCTCTGCTGTGGCAACACTGGAGGGGATACGCCACTTCTATATTATTTTTATACTACTCCACATACTTTATTAAATATGTATTGGTTTGGTGTTCAGATTTGACAAAGAAAGGAAAAAGACAGAAAGAAAGAAAGACGTAGAACTATTTTCTCCGCCTCGGGTCAGCTTTTTCAATAAAACCCTTTTTTCCCAACAGTTTTTCTTTTCTCGTGTGCTAAACAGCTGCCCCACTCGCTCTCTCTCTCTGTCCTTAGACCCACTTCACTCCTCCGAAATGCCCAGGTGCGCAGGGCTGTGGTATTGTTCCCTGCACACTCATTGTGTAATATAATAATGCACCCATCCGAACTGGCCCCATCTTCTCCACAGCTCTGCTCCACCTGTTGCCTCTAAAATTGCACATAACATGGGGCTCTGTGGGCTGGAATTCACTCCTAATTAAGACGGGCTCAGGGATTAGTGGAGGACTGTGGGAACTGTTTGGAGTGTGGGAAAAGAGGAACATACTCTCCCTCTTGCTCTCTCTCTCTCTCTTTCTTTTGCTGTGCTCTCTAATAAGTGCTATCGATTCAAATGTAATTATGTATGAGCTAACACGCTAGATGCATTCCTTTTGAATTCCTGCTGGCTTCACATCAAGTAAACATTCACAAGACATTCCGCACATGTTCCTTTGAACCATAACGTCATTGTGAATTCCAATTAGATTCCTATGTTATTCTTGAGCGTGAGTGTGGCAGGCTGGATTGGAAGAGTGCTATATTGTTACAAACATTTGAGGCTTCCAAATACATTTCTTACTTCTTAGCATATGCAACATGTATCATCATTCTTCCGCTGAAGATCTTTATAAGTCATGCTTTGCATTATATGGATTCCTTTTAAGACAGATCATTGTAGATCAAAGTACTAAACTGTTTGAGCTACAGTACTAGAAGTGATTTCGTGAACTTTCTAAATCTATAGCATAAGTTACTCCTTCAAGGTTTACCGGTGTACATTTGCACTATATTGTTGCTGTTTTCCCATGGTTATACTGGGCATTTACATATTATATAATATGCTTTACAATGCCAATCTGGGTTTTACAATGCTCACTTATGCTTTCACTATGCTTTATCACACTATGCTATATATTTACTATGGTAATGATTTTTTATTTTTTATAAGAGCCCCACAAAAGATTGAAAGTCACAAATATTTGCACTGATCACGCTTTAAAAAACCATACACTGATCTTCACACCTTTATGCTTTGAAATTGGGTCAGTCTCCAATGCTCTCTCCCCTCTCAGGCACTGCATCCGTTATAGACAGACAGAGTGTCAGCCCTGGCTCCAGCCTCCATCATCCACAGTAACTGCTTCAAACAGCAATCTCTGGATTTTATACATGTCTTTAAAATGACTCATTGAGAGAAATATTTACTTTAGTCTCAATGAAAAGAAAGATAAGAAGTCATACCACAGGATCTTGAAAGAAATAGTAAGGGAGGCAGGGCTTGCCAAGTGTGTGTGCTGGCTGAGAGCTGTGATATACTGGAGGGCTGTGACCTGCTTATCTGCGTGTCCCAGGGGAATCGACGGCCCAGGAAGTGAGCACAATGATGGCTCTTCAGGCTGCCTTGCATGCTGAATGTGGCTGGCAGGACTCTGGCTCCACTCCTGCTTTTCCATAATCAAATCCTTAGAACCCCCCTCTTTTCTGACAGAATGTAATACGTGGACACAAGCCAGTCAGCCCGTCCCTTTCACCCTCTCTCTCTCTCTCTCTCTCTCTCTCTCTCTCTCTCTCTCTCTCTCTCTCTCTCTCTCTCTCTCTCTCTCTCTCTCATTCATTTTTATTTTGGTCCATTTAGTTTTGATATTATAAATATTCTGATCAAAACGTAATTGCCTTGACGTCACCAGTTCGAGTCCAGGCTATTCCTTTGCCGACCGAGGACGGGAGCTCCCAGGGGGTGGCGCACAATTGGCAGAGCGCCGCCCGGAGGGAAGAGGGCTAGGTCGACCAGAGTGTTCTCCACTCACCATGCACCAGTGACCCCTGTGGTCTGGCCAGGCGCCTGCGGGCTTGCCTGCAAGCTGCCCAGGGCTGCGTTGTCCAACAAAGCTGTAGCTCTGGGTGGCTGCATGGTGAGTCTACAGCGTGTAAAGAAGTGAGCGGCTGACGGCACACACTTTCAGGGACAGCATGTGTTCGTCTTCGCCCCAGCGTAGAGGTGGTAGTGGTGAGCTGAGCCTAAAAATAATTGGACACTACTAAATTTTGGAGAAAACAATAAAAATTATTGGCAACCACTAAATTAAAAAAGTTAAAAAATAAATTAAAAAAAACGGAATTGCACGTGTATTCTGCTTGTGCTGTACAATACACATACAGATATAGCCTAGATAAATTGGAAAAGCCTTTTGAATCCAATATATCATTTATTAGGCTAAGAGCGGTTTTTTAATTCTAGTTTTTTGCAAATCATCATGGTAGTACTAGGTTACCTCATGCTATTCATTTTCAAAAACAAGAATAGATTGACCATATTTTTCCATTTTAAATGTTAGTTTACTTTTGAGCAAAGGTGAGGAACAAAGGCACTGGATAGTCTGCCACTGATGTGAGAGTGTCCTGTCTCTGCACCTGAGACCACGCATCTCAACCCTGCCTAGAACACCCACTGAACCATTCAGTCTCCAGCACTATCAGGCCCTTATCTGTCATTGGCAATAATGTCCACTAGGGGGATCCGGTGAGACCACCAAACTCACTCTATGCAGTTGAACCCCAGTGCTGTGAAATATCCTGCATCCCGGGAAATGTCTGCATCACCCAACCTTCGGGTAGGTTTGGAGCGCCTCCTTTTCACTTCAAATGCACACATAGCTGTGAGACAGACGGCAGGGAGATTAAAAATGAATAGAAACAGGATTTATATATATATATATATATATATATTTTTGAAAAGAAGCAGGACTTATATATACATTTCACAGGGAGAAAATTCGAGATCAAGACTGTCGAATTAAGTAAGCTCTAGTTTGACTGTGTGTGTCGACTTGTGTGTGTGTCTATATATATATATATATATATATATATATATATATATATATATATATATATATATATATATATATATATATATATATATATATAATCTCTTCCCACAATAGGTCTACCATTGATGATACCCTAGTGGTGCCCACCAACACTGTAACTGCAACACTGCCTGGACTCCTGAGCAGCGTTTTCAAGCTCAAACCCTCTGTGTCTCTCTCATCTCTTAACGGATACCCACACAGTAATACTACACCCCTGTTACACAACTATTATAATTTGTTATGTGGTTTCTCACAAATCTAACCAGTTGTGGGACCCCAACGATGATTCAGTTGGAATAGCATATTCACCCCAAACCCAGTTAACATACAGTAGTTAATATTGGTTTCCAATTTTGCGTTTCTCAATTAGCAAGCTAGGGTACACAAAGTATTATAGTAATTTGTAGTTGGGGTTTCCCCCCAAGTAATTGCATTGTCTCAATAAATCAATGCAAAAAGCACCAAATACAAAATAAGTTGAATACTTTTTCACATAATGTTAACCCTTAAAAGACAAGGGATACCAGATATTAGAGTAGCTGTAGTATCTGTCATCCTCTTATAAAAAAAGAATGGGGAAGCCTAAGAGAGGGTGAACAGCACAGCACACACCCAGAAAAAGGTATTGCCCCAAGGTCATTTCACATTTTACATAGTGTGCGCACATATATCTTACAAATAAACAAAGAATATTTTGAGGCAATGTGTTTTATACACCTGTATCCAATTATAAAAACATGCCAGCCTCAGCCCTCTATAATAGTGTAGCGTGCACGGGGGAAAGCAGCAGGGCTGGTAGGTGACTTAATCACATACAAAGACATAAGCCCGATATACTCTCCTTGCAAAGGAGCCGGCTCTTTTATACAGTGGTATTGGCGCTATGCTTTAGTGCACGCCCTTTGCTTTTGCGCCCGCCCTCCGCCTGTGTGTGGATTTCCTCGCCCTGTGTGATGCGCCTGCCTGCAGGAACCGAGATTGCTACAATACTATTGCATTAAGGCTGGCTTTACTATACTAAAAAACGCCTTGCCCCAGGATGATGTCAAGTGTATCATATTGTATGGACCAGTGGTGTAGTCAAGGGTATATGCAGGTAAACAACGTTTACCCACTTTTAATTTGGGCAATATAGCGTTGAACCACGGTGTACTCACTTCTGCTCTCCTGTGATATGCAAATCCTTTGTTAAAGACAAGATATTTTAACAATCAGCGTCTGCATTGTTTTGCTACACGCGAGACTGACAGCTGAGAGCTCTTGATCAGAACTGTGGCACGAGCATGGGGGCATGGCCAATGGACTGCGTGTTCTGTTTGTGTGTGTAAGTGTTCTGTGATTGGTTGTTTATGTTCTGTCAATGTTCACTGGACCTGCAGGGCGGTGCTAGTAGCCTTCATCCTAGCCTGCAAAAGGAACTGCTCACGTGAAGCGCACCTTCAGGTCTCTGACTATTCACGTGAACAGCACCTGAGAGATGAAAGAACTGTATGGGGGGTGGGGGCTCTGGCTGGCTGAGCGCCAATAACAATGCATCTGTTCATGTTTATGCTCATTATTTAAGGGAGCCTGCATGCTCATTCGGGGTGGTTGATTTGGAGTGCTGGAGAACAGTGTTGCTTGTTTGCCAGCTGTCCTGCCAATAAAAAGAGATGCTGTTTTGACTGTGTACCTGCCTCACGCTTCCTTTGTTACAATATTATTTTAGTGTATAAAGCTTCTCGGGTACATTAATGACTGGCAGAATCTCTTCCTATTAGCTAACATGTTGATCAGCAATCATTTGTTGCACTCATGGCCTACAGTAAAAACATTCTTTCATTTTTTGGAAAAAAAAGTCTCTGAGTCTTCAGTAAGTACCAGTTTGGACTCTGAAGATGTAGATCATTCTGAAAGCAGTTTCAGCGTTTGCGAATCGATGGATGAGGTTGGAAACGACCCACAATTTCAGAAAAAGTGGGAAGAATTTATGGAGAAGTACCCCTGATTGGCCTGCAAGGACAGAAGATACGTGTTAATATTGTGAATTCACAAGACAGATTTGAATAAATAATTAAACCTTCTTCAAAGTTATACTGATGCACAATTAAAACGCAACAGTCTAAGTTTTGCATCAATAGCTCACTGGGCACATACATAATGTTTACATTTTAAATAGTGAGCAGATAAGTGTGTTGATTGTTTGAGTAGTATTGTTCCTTGGGATAAGAAAATACTGAGCTCAAGTCATGTGATTTCATAAAAACGCCAGGTGCTCAGTGTTTGGTATTTGAGTTGAGTTAAAGCTGACAAAATGAAAAGATGTGATTTTAATTAACGCAAGAACAGCAAAAGATACGACCATGCCCCATTTGAGTAATAAAGATTGCCTGGTTGCTATTGACATGCTTGAAGTCGGCCTGTCTGTGAGAGAAGTTCCCCCAGAGAATGAAATGTTCTGCTTCAACAATCAGCAGACTAGTCCACAGAAACTAGGAAACCAGCTCTGTGAAGGACAAGCCACGTCCTGGAAGGCAGAGGGTCACCACGCCAGCCCAGGACCGCTATGCTGACTGTTGCATTGTTCAAGCCAACCGGTGGGGCGGTGGAAGTCTGATGATGTGGGGAGGAATCTCCGTTAACACAAGAACGCCTTTGGTGCAGATTGAGGACAACGTTACTGCTCAGTGATACATTGATGAAGTCCTTGGGGCAACAGTTTTTTTCTGTTCCTGCAAGCCAATCTGGAAGTGTCCATTTTCCAGACAGACAATGCAAGACCAGAAGGTGCTAGGATTACAATTGCATGACTTCAAGAAAACAATGTCGAGGTCTTGCCGTGGCATCAGTGTTTTATTAGATCCGTTAAGCACTGCTTTTGAGATTTAAAAAAAGCTAACATACGTTTGTTGTGTGTGCCAGCAATCCAAGTTCACTGGTGTCCAATTATTCAGACAAATGAGCACTGTGTTAGTCTCAATGCAGAAGAGTTGTTGGTTTGCTGAATCCACAGCCATTGTGCAGTGGAGACTGACAACATGGATTTTATGGATTTTCATAATCTGAAAAATACTGTATAATTTTAGTGTTTATTTAAAAAAGATGGCCTGGTATGAGGTACGTTTTCACAGTCCTAAAGACTGAGGTGATACTTGTGTTGCTGCTAGTTTAGCGTGTTGTGAATAAACCATGCCAGCTCGATCTTAAATCCGCAAGAAACGGCCGGTGTCACAGAATAAGTCCGCCCCTGTAACCCGCTCCCCAGTGAATTTATTCTGAAACTGAGTCTCCCCCAAAGAAACAAACTCGCCCCCTTTATAAAATGTCCTCTATCACATGAAACGTAGGTGGCGATAAATTGATCTGTACGTGTTTACTTATATGAACTGCACCCTGTTATTGAAGATTTTAACTAGATTTATTTTAACAAGGTACAGCTCTGGATAGTCCAAACCAGTACAGTGTATGGTTACATTACTTATACATTCCCATCTCAAGCAAAATATACAAACACAAATACAATATCTCAAAACAAACATCATTAAAAACACATATATTATTAATTATATTATTAATATATATTAAAATAATTATTTAAAGGAGGCTCTATGTATTTTATTAGGCAATTGCTTTCCTATTTTAATTTAGACTTTCTTTGAATATTTACAGATCCATAGATTTGTTGTATTTACATTGATAGAATCTGAACCCCAATTAATTCTTATAAAATGCAATTTCAGTTCACGGGACATCTAGTATCACTGGACAATACAAAATGCACCGAAGATTAAATTGAACCAACCTCTACACTTATAATACTTTGGGGTTAATAAAGACTGTGATCCATATATACAAATATAATATAAATGCAATATATCTAGATCTGTGTTACCTGAAAATGACTGTAAGGAAATAACTGTATATTATTAATTAACCTCTGGGTGTCACTATTGTGCCAAATTGGCTTCTCTCCATTCTCAAAAAAGGTAACAGGGAAACAGGTATGTGACGTGGTTTGGTAATTAATCAATTAAGTAATTACCCTCCAATGTTAACAAGAGAATGTGTGTTGTGAGAGAGAGAGAGAGAGAGAGAGAGAGAGAGAGAGAGAGAGAGAGAGAGAGAGAGAGACTTTGACTTTTAAGATCCTTTATTTAAATATTCCAAATAAAATCCATTAAAATTCAAATAAAGGTAAAACACAACAAAAGTTAAGATTCCTACTGCCTGAGCAAAATTTAAAAAATCCTAAAATATATCGTGTTCTCCTTAAAAACAGATTTTAAACAAAATAAAAGGATCATTAAAAAATCAATATTAAACAGTGTTTTTTTCTTTGTTGAAAACAGATAAAAGCCAAAATAAAACACTGTAAAACAAAAATTACATAAAATTAGAACAAAAACTGGAGCTCCCCCTCCTCACTCACAGCACACAAGGCGTCTCCCACACACCACCTCTCCTGAAAGTCCTCCAGGTTACTGACCAGTTTAAAATACTCAAACTCTACTCTGATCTGGCTGACCACGAGCACCCTGAACTGAACCACTAAACTGGTCAGTCCAGAACCAGAGAGTTGATTTTTCCTTGTCTTTAAAATAGCCAATTTTGCCTGTCCAAATAAAAAATTAATAAGAACACACCTGTTTTTCATTTTAAAACTGTATAGAACCCCAAAAATAAAAAGCTCCTTACTAAAAACGACCCCTAAATTATTCAGGATTCCCTGCAGTAAATTAAAAAGTGGCCGCAGCCTCTCACACTCACTGTAGGCATGAAAGAGAGTTTCCTCTGCTGAGCAAAAAGCGCACTGCTCACTGATGCTGGGGTCCACTCTATGGAGAAACCTGCCTGTGGACACAATGCAGTGTAGAATCTTCCACTGCAGGTCCCCCACTCTCTTGGCGAGAGGCGGTTTGTACAGCACCCTCCACACCGGCCTGTGCCCCTCCTCTACAGCCAAGTAAGCTCGCCACTTAGAGTCTACCAGACCCCTTAGCCTACTATACTCTGTGGCTTTAACACACAATTTGTATATCTGTTTTCCATTCATTGTGTGAAAGATAATTTCCTCCACATTCTGCAATTTAAGCAAAGTCCCTCCATTCTCTCCACCGCCCTCACCTTCCTCACCTACTGCTGGTGACACGATCATCCCTGGAAATAAGGAAAGCTGTCTCTGCTCTGTGCCTCTGGACAACTCCTCCCTCAGGACTGCCTTGAGCCGCGGGGAGAGGCAGCCCCTCAACTCACCCATCAGTCTTTCTGCAAGCCTCTCTGAGTGCCAGCCTAGCTGTGCAGTTAGCTGGGAGGCAGTTAGCCAGCAGGAGAGCTCAAGGTTTTACAGGTGGACCATCCTGGTTACAGAGAGCGTCATCGACTGGAGGAACTTAACTGGAAAGAGTGGATTAAAAAATAGGGGCTCCTCAAACAGGTCCTGCCCTGTCAAGGACTCCACATCCCTTTCCACCCTCACCAGCTGCCAGGCTTTTAAAATACTTTGATAAAAAGGAGGAAGTCCTGCTTTACTAAAACTGGTGTTCTCAATTAAAAACAGGTGTTTTCCTAACCCCAGCCCCCCAAATCTATTGAGAAGGAAACAGGCCAGCCTCTTCCAATGAGCCTCCTCCTCAGTGTACAGGAGTCTCTGAACCGCCTGCAGTCTGAAGGCTGCCACCCTGCTGGCAATGCTGACTAGCCCCTGCCCCCCCTCATCACTAGGGAGGTAGAGGACTGCCGGCCTCAAACTGTGTCTCCCGCTCCAAAAGAACTCCAGCAACACTCTCTGGATCTCCTTCACCAGGCCCTGGGGTGGGTCCAAGCATACCAGCTTGTGCCACAAGCTAGAGGCCACCAGATTATTAATAACAAGCACCCGGCCCTTGAAGGACAGTTGAGCCAGCAGTCCCTTCCACCTCTGCAGCCGCCCCCTCACCCTGTCCAACAAACCCTCCCAGTTCTTTTTCATGTAGTTTTCTGTTCCGAGGTGCACCCCCAACACTTTAATACCTGTTCTGTTCCATTTCAGCCCCTCAGGCAGGAAAGGAGGGGTGCCCTCATCCCAGCTGCCTGACAGGAAGGTGTCACATTTTGCCCAGTTTACTCTGGCAGAAGATGCTCTCTGGAACTCATTTAGAGTCTGCTGCAGCGCTTGGACATCTGCATCCCCCCTCACAAACACAGTCACATCGTCTGCGTAGGCAGACACCTTCACTGTGGCAGAGGAGGGTGTGGAGGGCGAGGAGGGCACTGTCCATCCAGCTAGCCTGACCCTCAGCAGGTGCAGCAGGGGCTCTATAACCAGTGAATACAGCATACCAGACAGGGCACAGCCCTGCCTTATACCCCTGCACACTGGGAAGGGCTGACTCAGCCCATTGTTGATCTTTAAAATACTAAAAATGTTGGAATATAAAAGCCGAATATAAGAAATAAAACCAGGACCGAACCCGAAGGCTTCCAGTGTATGAAAGAGGTAGGTGTGGTCGACTCTGTCGAAAGCCTTCTCTTGATCCAGGGAGACCATTCCTACATTAAAATCACAAATATCACTTACAGTTAAAAAATCTCGAATAAAAAACAAGTTATCAAAAATAGAGCGACCCGGTATACAATATGTTTGATCCATATGTATTACAGTTCCAATAACACTTTTTAATCTATTAGCGATTGTTTTGGATAAAATCTTTAAATCAGAACATAAAATTGACACAGGTCTCCAATTTTTAAGCTGGCATAGGTCTCCCTTCTTGGGCAGCAGTGTAACCACTGCCCTACGGCAGCTAAGAGGCAGTTCCTTGTGGCTGAGGCTCTCTCTCAGAACCTGGAGCAAATCCTCCCCCATTATATCCCAGAAATTATTATAAAATTCTGCTGGCAGTCCATCGATCCCGGGAACCTTTCCGCTGGAGAGCTGCTTGACAGCGGCGGTCATCTCCTGGTGGGTCAGCGGTGCGTCCAGCTGAATCTGCTCCTTCTCACTGAGGCTGGGTAACCCCTGGAGCAGCCGCTCAGTGTCCTCTATGTTGCACAGTTCTTTATTATAAAGTTCCTTGTAAAAACGCACCGCCTCTCTGCTGATTTCCTCCCGGGTGTGCAGTTCTTTCCCACCAGGAGTCCTGATACAACACAGCTGTCTACTGTCTGCTCTCTTCCTCTCCAGGTTGAAGAAGAAACTAGTGGGGGCATCCATGTCTCTCAACTCCATGAATCTGGAACGCACAATCGCCCCCTTCACTCTTTCCTTCAGCAAGCTCCCCAGCGCGATTTTCTGCTCTTTTAGGTTCTCCAGGGTCTGTTCTTTAAATTCTGAATTTAACCTTTCCTCTAGGAGGAGGATTTTGGACTCCAGTTCTCTCACGGCTGTGTTCAGTGACCTGGTTGCATTTATAGTATATTGTTGACAAAAACATTTAATTTGTATTTTGCCAATGTCCCACCACTGTCTTAAATCTTTATATTGTGCTTTTTCTTTTTTCCAAATTATCCAAAAAAGTTTGAATTGTTGCTTAAATTTTACATCTTGTAATAATTTTACATTGAAATGCCAGTAAGATGCTCTGTGGGGTTCTGATTGAATTAATACTGTAATTAATAGACAGTGGTGGTCAGAGAGACTACTGGGGATGATTCTTGCTTTGATAAATTTATTTAAATCGTTTTTTGAAGTATAAAACCGGTCTAGTCTTGCTCTATATACACAGTCTGTGTGATACTGAGACCAGGTGTATTGTCTTGAACTGGGGTGCAGGCATCTCCATATGTCAACCAGGTCACTGGACTCTAACAATGCAGCCAACTCTCTGGAGGACTGAGGGTGTGGTTCATCATTATTTCTATCAATATTAAAATTAACAGTACAATTAAAATCTCCTCCTACTACCACCACATCATTATTATTAATATTAAAAAGAGCTTGCTTTAATTTCTTAAAAAATAAAATTCGTTCGCCCCCTCTATTGGGGGCATAAATATTAATAAAAACATACACTGTACTGCCCAGCCTAGCTCTTACTTTTAAAATCCTCCCTTTCTCGATTTCATCTATATCTAGTAAAACTGCCCCCAGGCTGGGTTTAAAAAGCACGGCTACTCCTGCACTGGTACTAGCGCCGTGACTCATCACGCACAGCCCCTTCCACTCCGCTCGCCACGCCTCCTCATTCTCCTGATCCGAGTGCGTTTCCTGCAGAAACACCACCCCCGCCTGCTTCTGCTCTAAAAACTCGACTAGCTGCGCCCTCTTAAAAGACTGTCTGCAGCCGTTTAGATTAAAAGAAATAAAAACGCACCTTTCCATCATAGCTAAAAAAACTAACACACTAAAACAAGTAATAAAAGAAGTTTCATAAAACACAGCCATTTTTAAACAAGAGATTTTGAACCACTTTTAAGATCCTTTTTAATTTTCTGAACAATTTTTTTTAATCTATAACGTTTTGGCTGATCAAATTCTTCTATTGTGGCTTTCCTTGTTATAACGTGAGCGGAGTGGAGAAATAACCTTAGATCAGGGAAAAAACTCTCTATTTCTACTCCCCTTTTCCCTTTTGTTTCTATCATAAAATCATTTACCTGCTCAAGTGTGTATAACTTTTTCTTACTGACGGGTTGGCTATCAGGGATGTCTGAGATAAGCGAGGAGTCAGAGAGCTCCCCCTCCATCTCATCCGCGCTGTCCTCTCGCTCGCCCCCGAGAATCCGCTCCTCCGCAGCTCCCTCCGACTCCCCGACACCGGTCTCTGCCACAGCCGGCACCATTTCAGGCGGCTGAGATTCAGCTAGCGGAGAGTCTTGCACCGCGCCTGGCTCACCCTGCGCTGTGCTCTCTTCCTCCGCGTTGGGAGGGACTGACGCCCCGCCAGGAGCCCGCAGTCTCCCTGTCTGCACGGGTTCGGAGTTCTGCACTGGCTGCGCTCTGCCATCCGGCAGCTCTGCAGCCTTCCGCTGAATTCGTGTCTTTTTCGCTACTACCTTGAATGATTCTTCACCATTGTCAGTAGTAGCGGTATTATCCTCCGAACCCGTCAGTGACAGGCTGCGGCTGGGTCTCTTTGTGCGAGGCCGTGGTGTTGGTGGTTCTGCTCCGGTTTCCTTCTGGATCGCCTCCTCCTCGGTCAGCACGGGCTCGCTCTGCGGCTGCGCTGGGGGAGCCGACTCTTCCTCCCGCTCACCCCCAACACCCCCGACTTCCTCCCCGCCAGCATCACCCTGATCCTGCCCTGTCTCCGCTCTAGCCTCTTTTCTCGGGCAGGCTCTCCTCTGGTGTCCCTGTTCTCCACAGTAAAAACATCTCATCGTTTCGGAACTGACAAAAACTACACAATTCATCCCTTCCACGTTAAAATTCCAGGCAACATTAATGACTTGATTAGGATCATTCAGTAAGACAAACGCGTGCCTTCTAAATGACATGACGTGCCTAACACTGTTATTTTTGCACCCCAGCGGGATTCCCTTAATCGGGGACACCAGTTTACCAAAACGAGCTAAATTCTTTTCTAATTGCTCATTTTTTTAAAACGGAGGCACATTAGAAATAATAACTTTCGTAACCGGGGTTACTAGAGGGGAAACCTGAACAAATTCACCTTTTACTGTAAATCCTTCCTCTACCAGCTTGTGTACCAGAGACACCTCCACTAAAAATATTACTAGCGCTTTATTCATTCTTGACGCCGACATAATATTTTCAAACCCCACCACCTCTCCTACTGCCAGCAGGCACTCCTCCACCGAAACCCCGGGGTCAGGCAGGCAACGGAGCCCACAATCCTCCACGAGAGAGAGAGAGAGAGAGAGAGAGAGAGAGAGAGAGAGAGAGAGAGAGAGAGAGAGAGAGAGAGAGAGAGAGAGAGAGAGAGAGAGAGAGACCTGCCTCTGAGTCCTGGCTTTTCTATGTGGACAAGCAGGCAATAAATTATCCACTGGTGTGATTTAGTAGTTACTTTGTTCTGTTTAGGTAGTGGAGTTAAGTTTTCTTTTTGTTTGTTTTCTTTTATGTGCAAGACCACACTGTAAATAATAAAAAAATCACACTGCAGAGTTTTGAGAACTTCAATAAAGCCTCCAACTATTTTATTCATCCTGCACCAACAGCAGTATACAGTGGACTATCTAATCCGAACCACTTGCCTTGTCAAGTCTATGTTTTATGCTCTCTCAAATTTATAGTTCATCAAAAGTCACTAATCAATATTTGAATAAAATTGCAGCAGTAAATGCTTTACACAAAAGAATTCTGATAAAGTTTGGTTTCTACAGTTGCTACAGTGGGTATTTTGTTATGATCATGTACTTTACAGGTTTTAGGTTTATCAGATCATAGGTCAATTTGGACTAGTTTACTGCAGTGTAATCATATATGTTACTAAAATATATGTATACAATATTTGTTCATTATTTGGTGAAACTCAAGCATACAGTAAGGGGCCACATTGATTTCGAGATTTTAATTTCTTTAAAGTGTAATCCAAGAATATGATCCAGGTTTAATAACAGAAATGGAGATTAAAGCACCATTGTTTAAAATGGGAGTTTTGGTTTAGGTGGCACTGGCACCTCCTGGTGTCAGAGCTCGTAGCTGGTGTTTCTCTTGGAGCGGTGCAGGAAGCGGGGGTCAGGGGCGTCGGCACTCAGTGCGCGCCCTGTCTCTGTGCCCAAGAGCTTCCGCAGACGAACAACTTCTTGCTTGTACCTGGGAGAGAAGAGGACAAGAGGGAAGAAGAGGGGAGAAGCTTGGATAATAATACATTTGGCTGTCTACTTAGGGATCAATTCATTTAGACTACCGTCCAGTTTGTTTACAGCTATGTTAAGTTCAGAATGCAAAATTGATTTTAAGAAGGCTAATTTAAGTACATGTGTTGATTACAATGCAATAAGGGCAATTTTGCAAAGATAAAGACAATTGAGACCTAGGCTTTGTCTGCCCCTGTGTGTGAGCTGGGGTGTTACCTGGCCAGGTGTTTATCCACATAGTCCTGAAGCTCTAAGACCTGCTCCTCAGCAACCATTGCCCGGGTGATCAGCTGTGCGCGCTCTCTTTCAAGGTCCTCCTGGAAAAGGGTAAGTTACGAGAGTGAGACAGAGTGAACTGTCCAGACCCTACTGTCTACTGAGCACAGAAAGAGGACACATGTTCAAATAAATCACAATGGAAGGGTGTCCCTGAAGTGGGTGGATTACCCAGGTAGTAAGGGTGAATTTCTGGTTTTATTTACCTGGGTGGAGTGGGTGAATTCTCTAAGCTGCTTCCTGATATGAGTCCAAGCATCTTCGGTAACTTTTCCTCCTGGCCCTGCCCTAAAATATATTCAACACATTTCAGGTCTGTATCTTCTCTTAAAGTTTTTTGTGGATGCAAGACTGCACTGTTCAAGGTTGTTTAAGGTTACTTATCCAGCAAGCAGTATAGCTGAGCAATTAGTGAAATCAGTCCCTATTGAATCTGCTACAAAAAATCAGCAAATACTGTATATCTACCAAATGAAGAAAACAAAATAAGGCACAGTGCAGAACACA
This sequence comes from Polyodon spathula, assembly GCF_017654505.1. Taxonomy (NCBI): domain Eukaryota; kingdom Metazoa; phylum Chordata; class Actinopteri; order Acipenseriformes; family Polyodontidae; genus Polyodon; species Polyodon spathula. Next base: position 6,851,519 of record NC_054559.1, on the reverse strand, counting down.
TGAGGTTACTTACTGGAAGGAAACCTGTGTGCCATGGCTCTCGGGAACTCGCTTCTGAAAGACATTCAGATCAAATGTCAGTTCAGAGAACTGGATCAAAGGAAATCTATACAGAAACTCAGTGCTGGACTGCAGTGTGGAAAGCAGAGGGTTTGAGTAGCTCAGATTTTAGAGAAAGTGCTGCTCTAGAGTGTGGAAGGTTGTGGGTTTGTACCTGCTCACAAGCCTCTCTCAGTTGTGTCTCTAGCCTGGCCTTGTCCTCTCGCAGTCTCTGCAGCTCCCGGCCCTTCTCTTCCTGCAGTTCGTTGTCAGGGACACTGAAGTGGGATTCAGGTGGGCCGGGGTCCAGGCTGTGCTCCTCTAGTGCCAGGATCTGCTCTCGCTGCATTCTGGAAGAGAGGTCAGCTTCGCTTATAAGGACCCAGAGGGCTCTACTTACTGCTGCTTTTGAGACTTTACTAACACAACCCCTGAAAGTATAGATCCATTTTATGGGTGCTATTCCTTATTTGTTTTGAATGCAAATGCACTCAGTCTGCCGTTATCAAATAATGAGCTTTTGGATATCGTAAGGAAAGGACAGCGTCAGTCTGTGGTAAAGTTTGCCTAGCAGGCACTTGCTGGAAATACATGACTTTATTTTATTTTTAAAAACACAGCTGCTTCTCCTGTGCTTTCCCCATCTCAATATCTTCTTACCTGTATGCTATGAGCAAGCTTTCATGGGTTCTGAGCAGGCGCTGCAGTCTCTTTTTGTACCCCCGGGCAGCACTGGCGAGCTGCTCCTCTCTGGTCTTGTATGAGGCCTTGACGTCCTTCAACATGTTATCCACAAAGCTCTTCATCTGAGAGCGCTCTAGAGGCTGCCGGCCTCCCCCTGCACCTACTGAGCCATCTACATACTCCTGCAGCGGCACAAACACCAGGCTCAGAGCAGTGCTAACCAAAGCTTTGAAAGACATTTCCTTGCCTATTACTAGCACTAGAAAAAGCATAACTGTGTTTAGTGCAGCATACGTAGATTTCAAAAATACAAAACAGATCTGATTACTATTAACTATCTTAAGTAATGTAGTTCAAGATTAGTGGAGACCAGTTGTAACTGCTGCTTCCTGTGCTATAGGTCTGCAGGTGTAATAACATGTCATAACAGATTCCCATGCCTATTAAAACACAAGTGATTTCCAATATAACACCTTGTTTAGTCATAAGGAGTACTGTGGAGATGGTCTGTGAGTCCCTTACTATACAGAAGTAGGACAGGTAAGTTAATATTGGGGTGTAGGGTGCATGTCATTTAGTGTCATTGAGTGCAGTTCGATTGACAGAACTGCCGACAAGGCTGGCTGCTCTCAAAAGAGACCCTTTGCACCATATCATATCATAAATAACAAAAAGAGTTCATACTTCGGAACTGCTATTAAACATGTTTTACTTTCTAATTGTGTTACTCCAAGCACAGGATGAAACGTACCGGGATGTGAGTGAGAGGGAGCCCTGAGTGCAAGGAGCTGAACTCACCGCGATGTCCTGGAGATAGCGAAGCAGCCGAGCGCGATACTCTTCGTTGAGCTCCTTCAGTTGGAGCTGCAGCCCCGAGTTCTCTGCCTCGACCTCCTTTAGCTGACTCTGAGAGCTGAGCAGAGCCTGCAGCACACAGGGAGCACAGCACTGCTCAGTGTCTCACACATCAACCAGCTCACACAGGGAGCACAGCACTGCTCACACACCAACCAGCTCACACAGGGAGCACGGCACTCTCTCACACACCAACCAGCTCACACAGGGAGCACAGCACTGCTCACACACCAACCAGCTCACACAGGGAGCACAGCACTGTCTCAAATCAGCAAGATCACACAGGGAGCACAGCACTGTCAAACACACCAACTAGCTCACACAGGGAGCACAGCACTGTCTCACACACCAACTAGCTCACACAGGGAGCACAGCACTGCTCACTGTCTCACACAGCAACCAGCTCACACAGGGAGCACAGCACTACTCACTGTCTCACACACCAACCAGCTATTTGAAGGAAAGATGCTGGATTTAAAGGCATCAGCAGGTGCAGTTGATGTTGTAATAGTAATTGAAGTTAACAGGTTCTTGCTCCAAATAGCTGTCGTAAATTCGGCTACTCTGAGGGGTCTGATAGTCATGGATTAAGCTCTATTCCTTACTATTCCTTACAAGACAATATAACATGTGCACTAAGCATTTGATCCAGTATAAAATGTAAAACATCTTGTTGACACCTTTGTTTTGTTCCAAAAAACAATAAATAGAAAATTACTGAAAATTTAATTATTGTAAATAGATAGTGCACCATAGCTTTTTCCCCAAAAATAACATAAATAGTCAAATTTGATTCATGTATTTAAAAACCTTTTTTAGGTTTTTCCAGCCCAACATATATCCCCAGATTTTGATACTCCTCCTAACTTGTGATAAACAATATCCTTACCAAGTTTCATCTCATTTGGATATTAGTTCTACATAGATCTAAAAACGTCAGTGCGCTGGACACACACATCAGTACAAAAGGACACTGATGGGTTGTTATAAGTAAGCTTGTGTGCCCTTGGTGAATTGCATGCAAGTGCACCATTGAAGACAGTGAAGATAAATGTTGCATTTGCAGAGGAGAAAGAGAAAGGTTTACTGGGAGCTATGCTCACCGCAGACTGCTGGGCCAACTTGTGCTGCGTGTTGCGGATTGCTCTCCTGTTCTCCTGCAGCTCCTTGCCCATTGTCACCCTGAACACAAACACAATACTATCAAACCTGGCACTGGGTACAAAACAGTACTCTCCATGAGTGTCTCACAGACTAGCACTGGACTAATTTACAAACTTGTCATTTCCAATTGTTTTACCTCAATATTATACCTCACTATAACAGAGACCCCGATTCTCCCTCAATCTGTACCTCTCAATACTGTAACAGAGCCCCCAACTCTCCCTCAATCTGAACCCCTCTATACTGTAACAGAGCCCCCAACTCTCCCTCAATCTGAACTCCTTTATACTGTAACAGAGCCCCCAACTCTCCCTCAATCTGTACCCCTCTATACTGTAACAGACCCCCCAGCTCTCCCTCAATCTGAACCCCTCTATACTGTAACAGAGCCCCCAACTCTCCTTTAATCTGAACCCCTCTATACTGTAACAGAGCCCCCAACTCTCCTTTAATCTGAACCCCTCTATACTGTAACAGACGCCCCAACTCTCCCTCAATCTGTACCTCTCAATACTGTAACAGAGCCCCCAACTCTCCCTCAATATGTACCCCTCTATACTGTAATAGAGCCCACAACTCTCCCTCAAGCTATACTCCTCTATATTGTATCGGCCCCCAACTCTCCCTCAATCTGTACTCCTCTATACTGTATCGGCTCCCAACTCCTCCTCAACCTGCGCCCCTCTTACTCACACTTTCTCCTCCAGTCTATGCTGCTGCCCTTCATAGTTCTTCTTCATTTTCTCCAGCTCATCTTTGATCTCATCCTGGTTACCCAGCAGCTGGTAGGACAGAAGAGATATTTATCCAAAATGACACTTGCAAAAAAAAAAAAAAAACAAACAAAAAAAAATAATAATGAATATCAAATAAGAAAATAATGAGACTTACACTTCTCTCCAGTTTCCTTCGCTCAGGTTCAGAAGCCATCAGCTCCTCTGGCTGGAAGGGAATGCAAACAATAGAAAAGTTCTGCAAGAATCAGATCCTATAAGGACAGCACTCAGTGACTATAGACCCACAATCGCAGGAGAGCTCTGGACTACAGGAGGTGCTGGTCTGGAATTAGGGGAATGGAAACACAACTTCTTCCTAGGAATTAAGAAATGACTACCAGCAATCAATTCTGCCCAGCAAGTCCAATATATCAATATTCGTTTCTTGCAATATTAAAGCATTCAAGTATTAAACTTTAACTGTCATTAGTAAACCATCACTAAAGAAATTGATTTCACAGTATACTGTGCACACCAGTAGTGTCAGCGGTCAAAAAGGGATCCTTTCATTTCTTGTTCTCTATGCAGCTACCTCATGCGAGAAGTTAAAATGGAAATTGATTTATTTATAACAAAGTATCCCCAATTTTACTCTCTTTGGTTAAGGAACACAAAGGCCAATGCAGCTCTCCTTGTGAGTAAGACCAAGATTTGAAGCAGCAAGCTCTTGATCACATGGCTCGCCCCGCACTCCACACAGCAGTAGTATGAGTCACTGATGCCCAGCAATGATTTTTTTTAATGCAATTTTTAAAAAATTTGTATTTATTGTGCCCAATTATTATTTCCCCCCGATTTTCTCCCAATTTGCAATGCCCAATGGCTTTTCCCCTCACCGCAGCAATTCCCCACATGGCTCAGGAGATCCGAAGGTTAAGTGGGTTTCCTCCAATCCCATGACCAAGCCGAGCGAGCTACCAATCTCTGGAGGACAAAGGCCAGCCCTGCAGAGATCTACCTTTGAGCTCATTGGGCACCTGGCCAGCAGGGTTCGCTGTAACAGTCTCTGTTGGTTTTGTCTCCCATCCCACAGGAGCGCCACAACCAATGCGACGCTCCTTTCAGAGTGCCCAGCCAGGACGCAAACCTGTGCTGTATGACTCACCCTGCGCACCAGGTGAGCCACTCAGGGACCCGTTGCACTGATTTGCTACCTTGATCCTCCTAGAGGAGAGGCGGCTCACCAGCGCCCGCACTCTCGCCAGCTCCTCTGCTGCCTCTGTGTATGCTGCCCGGGACTGCTCCTGGCTCTCCTGCTGCTTCAGGAGGATGTCCTGGGCCTTTGCCAGGCTCAGCAGCTCGAAACCCAGCTCGTCATTCTTCACTACCTGCAACACAGCACAGCACAGCTCACTATACCCCAGCATAGCACAGCATAGCAAAGCACAGTACAGTACAGCACAGAATAACACAGCACAGCTCAGTATAGCAATGCATAGCTCAGCTCAGTACAGTATAGTACAGCTCAGTACTGCACAGGACAGCACAGCACAGAGTAGCACAGCACAGTTCAGTATAGCACAGCGTAGCTCAGCTCAGCACAGCACAGCACAGCACAGCACAGAATAGCACAGCACAGCTCAGTATAGCACAGCATAGTTCAGCTCAGTACAGCGTAGCACAGCTCAGCACATCACAGCTCAGTAGAGAACAGCATAGCTCAGCTCAGTACAGCATAGTACAGCTCAGTACAGCACAAGACAGCACAGCATAGCATAACACGGCACAGCATATCATAACACAGCAAAGCACAACATAGCACAGCTCAGCACAGCATAGCTTGGCTCAGCACAGGATAGAATAGCATAACACAGCACAGCTCACGGCAGCACAGCATAACACAGCATAGCTCAGCTTTACAACTGGACACACATCTTGAAATTCCTAATGTTACCTTAGGCAAGGTAGTCCAAGATTAGTGCTAATTACACATTTTTGTTTATGAAGTAACTGAATACTATGTAGAGCCCCCAGCATCTGAACTCAGACCAACCATGCTGTGCTGGTCACAATGAACTCAGAGCAGCTGTGCTGGTCTCACTTTGAACTCAGAGCAGCTGTGTTGTGCTGGTCACACGTCACTGACTCACCTCGTCATCGTGCTCCTTGCTCAGTGCCAGGTAGTTGCTCTTCAGGACAATGTATTCATCAGCCAGCTCCTTGTGGTTCTTCTCCACTGCCTGAAGACGCCCTCTAACCATCTCCCTGTCCCGGGCCAGCTTATCTCGCTCCATCTCCAGCTCCAGCATGTGGTTCTCCAGAAGCAGGATCTGAGAACATTTAAATATTCTAGTGTCTAAAGAGCCGTATTGAGCAAAGCATCAAGATGTTAGTTTGCAAAACCTATTCTGTCCTGTTTTCATACTCTCCATTATGCATTATGGTTAACCGTTTTCTCCACAGTTAAAAAGTCACCTCACCACCACAATATAATATAAAACAAATATAGTAGTTCATGCTGTGTAACACACAAGTTGATTTTTACTGACTCTGACTCAAGGTCAGAGCAACAAAACTACTTGTGTTTTTTTTTAATTTTATTTGATATATTATCCCACCAACTATATCTAACGTGTGGAGGAAAGTTACCTTGTTCTTGAGCTCAAAACTCTCTGCTTCATACTGTTCCCTCATCTTATTGGTTTGTATCTGTAGGTCGATGAGGTCCTTGGAGATCTGGCAAGGGGGTGACAAAGAGGGAATGTATCTGAAGATATTATATGCTGACAGACCCATACACGGAAATAACAGGTCGTATGTTTCACCCCCTCCTGTACCTTGAGCTTTTCTTCCTCACTGAACACCAGTTTGGAAGACAGGTCAGTCTTGGATCCCGCCAGTTGCCCCAGTTTGCCCTGCAGCTCCCCCAGTTTGCCAAACAGTCGCTCATTCTTGTCCCGCAGCTGGACCTGCAAGAGAACGGTTAAATTCATTGCAGCAAACCAAAACATGCTCAGAATATGTGAATGAAATAGGCCTAATTAGTGATTAAATACAGTGTGTCCCAAACTGTAGTCTGTCAACAGACATTTTCTAATTATTATGTGATACATTTTTTTTTTTTTTTTTTACATGATGCGGAATAATTTTCTTGAACGAGAGCTTGTCTGCCTGATGTGACAAAGTGCCAAGAAGACTTTGTGGAGAGCTACAGCTGGATTTAAAGTTGAGAGCACAGAAGGACAAACTATTGAATAATGCTGCAAATAGACCCCCTTGGAAAAAAAATTATAACCCAAAATGACTGTGCAGATTTAAATACATGAATAAATACCAAATGTTCGCCATGCATGAAAAAAAACAGGCCACACAGGTTCAACCTAAGCAATTCATACCTGCCATGAACCATCAATACCCTTAAGAGCTGTTATATTTGGACTCACATTTTCGTTGGTTAGTCGGCGTATCTGGTCTTTGAGCTCGTTAACACTTTCCCCGTCTTCCTTCGAGCCCATCTTAGTCCCTGGGGCTACGTTCTATAACAATATTTACGTTTTTTCTTCTTAAATATTATTTAAAGGAAACTACTTTCCTTTCTAAGTCTGTTGGTTTACCTTGCCACGTTGCTATAAACAACGGTTGCTAAGACCAGGGGATTGGTTGCTGCGCAAGAGGCGTCCCTTAACGACAGTTTTGTATCCGGCTCAAACACATGACAGTAAATAGGACAATGTTGTTATAGTTGGGCGGAGCTGAGACGGGGGCGACTGCCTGGAACCCAGAAAGGATATTCTTTTTCAGAGTGAATATTGGAATAGACTCGTGACAAGAAATATGCTTTGCAGGTATTTTTCAATGACTACTGGAGTCCAGCAAAGTTTGAAGAAAGGCTAGTCAATAAAAAAAAATTAAAAAACTCCTGCAAAATTATTTTTTACTGTTCTTCAATAATCGTTGTAAAAAAGAGGTATCAAAAATTGTTTGTTACTTATATACAGAATCGTTATATCGCATATTCGTCACAACGAGATTGTAGAATTTTCTTTCTTTTTTTTGTAAATTTTAATGGATACAACTGCTGTGTTACTGGGTTAATGTTGTATATAGCTTAATACAAGTTATTGTGACACTATTAGCCATTGATAGTGTCACGATAACTTTGCGCTCTTTTGAAAATACGCTAGTATTACTGCTTGTTAAGCAATTGAAATTCATAATTGATTCTATTTTGTAAATAACGCCTTATTTTCAAAAGTTGCAAAACACCTAAATAAACTCGCTAATTAAGACACGCCCCCTATAGTGTCTTAAACTGCGACCGCTGACAGGGCTGCTGAGCTGTAATCTAAATGGAGAGCATCGAAGCGCTTCCAGTTCTTCGACTGTAGCACGAGAGGGAAGGGATGAAGAAAAAACGACCCTACAATAAACCCAGAATATTTCATCTCCGTCAGACATTTCTAGAACTATAAAACAAGTTATGCTGTGTGATCTGCAAGTTTAATTTAGACTCACAAACAGCCCACAGTCACGCTATACCTGTACCTGTAAAGGCTGGCCGTTCATTTTCATGCAACGGGTGCCATCCAGACAGCAGCTGGGGACAGATCAGCTTTCACACATGTTGCAATATCCACGATTCAAGGAATGCAAACATCTTCATTCTTTAACTGTGCAAGTTTTATGTAATGCTCAATGTATTATCACAGATGAAGTTGTAAAGTACCCTTACTTATGCCACGACTCATTTATCGTGGAGAATTCCTTGTTCAGAAAATTCAAACCGGGGCTTATAGGTGAAGGCTATGTTAATTATGTAGGCCTATATATTAAATACATAATTAACATATGAATATTCGAAAACATATGTAACAAACACATATAAATGTTTAACATTTTATAATGATTTTTCACAAACGTACATAAACTATTGCATGTAAAGATTTTATAATGATTTTTCACAAACGTACATAAACTATTGCATGTAAAGAATATGAATAGGCTAATAATATTGTATCAGATAATACATTGTGATATTGAAATAAATTAAGGATTTTTTTTTTCTATAGGCACGCTGTATATTATTATTATTATTATTATTATTATTATTATTATTATTATTATTATTATTATTATTATTATTTAGCAGTCGCTTTTATCCAAAACGAATTAGAGACTAGTGTGCATTACAACTTTAGGTCCCAGAATCTTTTTTGGACTTCTTTATTTGACCTTTTTGTGGAAGAGGTTGCGTTTATTTCGGTTATATCCTTCCGTATTTTACATTTAGCAGTGGCTCCGGACATTTTGGCGAAAATAGCCGAGATCGCTGCACTATCATAGAGCAAAAGCTCAACTTGGGTGGCTCAGAATATATTTTTCCTTTATTTTTTCCAGTTGTTGCGACTACATGTGCGCTGCTTCGTTGTTTCCCAGTTAAACGGAAGTCCAGACTATTGAAATGCGACTAATTGGCTTGTTAATAATCCCGAAAATCAACAGTCGTTTCAATTAAATCAGTCATAGGTAGGAATCGAAAAAGACGTTGCGAGTAGAAGAAATCAACCTGCCCCTATTGAAAATCGAGACAATTAGGTGGCAAAAAACCTCGCAGTGCAAATGTATTGCGACTTATTTAGCCTTCTGAAAATAAGGCTCCTGCTGTTTGTTTAATTAAACATGTTCTTAAAGTATGTGAATAAGTGAAATATACAGACAAGAAATTGTACAATTTGTAATGCTCCCCGTCCCCACAGCCGTTACGCTCATTCATTGAAATGTTCGTTTTTGAGTTGCACATGAACAAACAAACGCGTGGCAACCTTATAATTTATAAGTTATAATTCTTTATAGACACTTAAAGTCATAACGTGCATACATAATATCTAGGAATCCGACAACTGTGACTGTACTATAGAACGCCCAAACACAACTGGTCTAGTAGATATATAAAGACGTAAACAACGTAAAACAAAGTTCAAGAAACACATACACAACATGACAAGAGTTACAATACCAATTTCCACTGTCACATAGTCATAGATTGGTTCTTAAATTATCTTACAAAATTAGACTTGTAGAAAAGTCCGTCGGCTGGATGTTGTATTAGTACCCTTCACCTCGTACTATCTCGTACTTGCTTGTCCTCTGCTTCTTTTTACTGTCCTTGCTCAAAGAGTACAGGGAGGAGAGGTCAATCATACAACATAGCAAAATGACCGCACTAAATGTATTGTAAAACCAGATATAAAAGTTTACCCGGTATTTTTTTTTTGTCGTTGCATTTTTACCATGCTTTTCCCGTGGTAATACATTGCATTTACTGGTAGTTTACCGTGGTTTGCCGTGTTTATTATGCTTTACCATACCTCGTTGTCTTTCCGATGCTTTCCAACATGTTTTCAGTAATAGGCCTACTTTGCTTTGCTTTTGTATGGTAAACATTTCTAACGAATTTGACAGAACTGCATAAACTGCTCATTTTATTAAACTATTTAATTTGAATTACATAAAGCATGTTATTACTATGGCACATATGGTTTGAAAATAGTTGTTTTTTTTTAGAAACAAAACAAGTACTTCGGAAGCGATGGGGAAAAGCTGCTCTCGTGCAGAGGCGGTTGGCCTAATTTTGCGTTTGAGGAAAGCTTCTATTCGTGGAATGAAAAGCTGAACTAACCGCTGCTGAGCTGAAGGAAAGATTAGGCTATTCTCCGAGAGATTTAGGAAAGGATGGCTGACAGCAGACCTGCCGGGAGAGAGCGCCGGGGAAGCATGTTTGACAAGACGTTGTTTAAGGAGATCCTATCAGACCGCCTGAAAGATTCTGTTGCGGAGGTCACACACGCAGATGGAGAAGATGGCGAGGACGTGTCGATAGAGAAAGGAATGTCTTCGGTTTGGAAAGCAAGTTTAGGAAAAGCGAAGATTTCCAACACATACAGACTGGAGCCTTTGAAGAAATTTACTCCCTGTATTTTACAAAGGAAAGCAGAAAAGCTGTTAACGGATAAACTTAACGATATAAAATACAACGCAGACCAGTGTCGAGTATTAAGCGACCAGATAGCTAACCTTCTGCTGGCCTATGCAAAAGGACTGGGGTATGATCGGTATAAATACGTGGTCAGAGTCATGGTTGTTGAAAAGAACAGCCAGACCGTGAAGCTTGCCAGCCGGGCACTGTGGGACGCTGAAAAGGACAACTGGGTTTCAGCTAACTTTGAAAACAGTGCAATGTTTGCGGTTGCTCTTGTATTTGCTTTGTATTCTGAATAAATATACTAGTGCCTGTGGGTTCGTTAAATGCTTTTGAAAATAAAATGTAAATTTAAAAGGCACCTCTATTTTGTTGTCTTTTAATTATACTAGTGTCGCCTTAATTTGGATGAACTATATTAATATATAGTCCTGCAATAATGTAATTTTAAAAGTGCCTTGACACATTTCAGTTTAGTTTAGTTTGTTTTCACTGTCTCAGTACAGGTACATCTGTTCAATTACACAATTACAGCGTGAATGAAGCCTATAGCAATGTATTGTTGGGTGAATATTTAAACTGATTTGTTTCAAAATAATATATTTCATGTATATTTTCTAGAATATGTAAAGAAAGGTGCTGAATTGTCTAGATGGGCTAGGACCAATATTTTTAAGTGTACCATTTTTTAACCACCATTCTATTCATAGCCAAAATTTTTGCCTTATTTTTAAATGTAGCATGCCCAATTATTTACCATAGTTGTGTTCCCCCACCACAGCAGCTGAGGGGAACTGAAGTTACTTTACACCCAGGAACTCAACAGTAGATGTTGCTGAGCTGTTGACCCCTGGAGGACAAAGGCCAGCCTTGCAGATGTACCAAGCACCTGGGCAGTAGGGACAGCTGTAACATGGTGAGGTGACTCAGTTCCTGCCTTCCTAACCCACAGTGCGCCAACTTCACACAGCCAAGATGCTATACTGCACTTTCCTTACTGTATGATGCACCCTGCTTACCAAACGGCCGTACCTTTACCAGGTGAACCACTTGGGGACCCTCCTTTTTTGGCATATTTAGGGTATTCCTGCCTGCCTACAATTGTATCTGTAAAATACAGATACATTATTATCATTTGTTTGCTTATTTATTTATTTACTTGGCAGACCCCTTTATCCATTGTGACTTACAGGTGTTACAGGGCAGTACAGTGTTACAATGGATGCTTAATATTTAAATACAGTATAATAATACTAACATACAATATGAACTAAGATGTAACAATTTAGGATTACAAGAAGTTAGATCTACAATGACATATTAGTGCAGTAATGCAAGCATAGTGCATTAGATCAGGGCCCAATAATGTGGTGCATAGGTCAGACAATGCCAAATCTACAAGAGGAGGCAGGATGGCAGTGAGAGTCTAGTGACTGTTTCCACCACAGAGGGGCTAGGGAACAGAAGGAGCGGGAGTGGAGGGAAGGCATGACCAGTCAGCCAGTAGAGGTGGACCGGAGAGGGCAAGAGGGGGTGTAGGAAGACATGAGGGATTGGAGATAGGAGGGGGCAGTGTGGTGAAGAGAGCGGTAGACAAGAACAAGAGTCTTGAATTGAATGCAAGCAGAGATAGGTAGCCAGTGGAGGATGTGAAGCATAGGGCTAACATGAGAGTAGTGATGTTGGGAGAATAGAAGACACACAGCAGAATTTTGAATGAGCTGAAGGAGGCAGATAGCCGAAGCAGGGAGACCAGGAAGGAGAGAGTTACAGTAGTCCAATCTGGAGATTACAAGAGCTTGGACCATGAGTTTGGTGGAATAAGTAGTGAGGATGGACTTGGTAGATGTTGCTAAGAAAGAAGCGGCAAGTGCGTGTCAGGGAAGAGATGTGTTGAGAGGGAGGGGTTGCTGAAGTGCTGAGTCAACCTATCCTGGCCATGGGTTAAGGAGATAAATATTAAGTTAATCTATTACCATATGAATATACATATGCCATACATATAAAGTAAATGCATTGGAATAATCTATTAGTTATGTTGTTGTTGCTGAATCTTTGGATTCTTTAAGACCCAACTTGACAGTTTTGAGTTCAGTCTTCTACTTGTTTTTGGATGAACTTGACCTCCTTTTGTTCTTAATGTTCTTATTTTTGTTCTTATGGCTGTGTGCTGTTGTGTGCTAATAGAATGTTAAGGCTGGGGATTTCTGATAGTACAAACCACTCATTAGGATTTGTTACATGAATTCCAGAAATATAAAAGCAGAGGTAGAGAAGTTATTTTGATGCTGAAATCATTTTGATGTTTAGTGTAGTGAGATGTTTCCTATTCCCACTGGTAGCAAAATCATTTCCATATGTTACACCAGTATACAGGTTATGGAATTAAAATCACATGAAGCATAAAGATGTTTGCTTTTTCTTGTTTTTACTATATGTTAATTACAAAAAATGGAAACAGTTATCGGACAAGGAAATAAATCACCTGTGTTTACCCTGCCTTAAGAAATAATCTTTATTGTTGGTTGGGATCTGTTTTACTGATTATCTCTAACTAGTCCAATAGTATACACTATAGTTATCTGATACATGGCTAAATAATCATTTGCCATACTTATTTATTTTATTATGCATACAACAAAATGATAAAAGAAAAACACACTTCTCCTGCAGCAATCAAATAAAACGCACCTGGGAAATATACATATTAACATGTTAATTTCAATCTCATCAGTAAAAACATCTTTGTTCTACATTGTACTGTTATAATAAACTGTTATATTTATAATCCTCTCATAACCTCTCAAATCATGCTTTTTTTGGCGTACATTTTTCATCAAATGTTAAAGGCAGACTTCACCTCTTTCACCTACTTCTCAACATCCTGAGTGTTCAACTGCCGAACCAAAGCAATAGATGTTACTGAGCTATTAAACCCTGGAGGTGAGTGATCTCAGAGCTTGGCAACGTCTGCCTGGACTCGTAGGGTACATGACCACAAGAGGTCACTGAAGTGCTACGAGATGAACTATCCTGTCCATTTTCCAGCCTTACGCAGCAGGAATGTAAAGGTCTGTGTAGAGCAATGTTTCCCAACCATTCCTGGCGGCGCACTGTGTCTGCTGGTTTTCGTTCCAACATAGCGCTCGATTGCTTAATTGAACCCTTCATTTAACTAATAATAACAATAATAATAATAATAATAATAATAAATAATAATAATAATAATAATAATAATAATAATAATAATAATAATAATATTTTACATACAATGTACTATACACTTGGATAACATAGTTGGATAACATACAGTTTACTTTATCTATTCATTAAGCAATTAACAGCTTAGTGATTCATTGTTTTAATATGTCACTGCTTGGGGTCAGAATGCTGTCAGTTTTATGGAATTGTGTTTGTTGTGCAGTATTTGATCATTTTCTTTCCAGGCATTTAAATATCACCATTTTCAAAGTTGGCAATGCCTGTTATGTTCATTTTGTATTCATCTTCCATATCTTGTGTGTCAAATGAGCGAACTAAAGAGGGCAGCTGAATGAGGTTGTTGGAACAGGACTGGCAAACAGAGCAGACTGCCTCCTTGTTCCTCTTGGACTCAAACAGGTCCAGAAGACCTTTTATGTAGAAGTTAGTTTTGATGTTACTGACGCTGTCCTGAACGCGTGTCTCTGTTCGGCACTCAGGGCAGCAGATTGTGCCTTTCCCTTTCTCCAACAGCTTCTTCAGACACTGCTCACAGTAGGAGTGCAGGCAGGGCAGGATCCGGGGAGACTTGTACAGCTCAAAGCAGATCTTACACTTTAGAAACTCTTCTTCAATCAACCCAGAAAGCTGGAGCTCAGCAGTTGCCATGGTTCTGGTTCAGTGTCCTACGAATGGTAAACATAAAGTGTTATAATGATTTATTTAAGTATACCTGCTTTATCTGTCCCTTTAACTCTTAAATTACTTCTATTTTCATATTGCCAATAAAACGAGGTGTTTATTTTTGATGAAGGGGCATATCCAACACAAGTTAATAAACCATAAACCGACTACAGCTAGTTCAGAATGCCGCTGCCAGGATCCTTACCAGATGTAAAAAACGGGATCACATCACATCACTCTCAGCTTTGGTGCATGATGCCCCCACCGTCGCTCGCTTTAAATTAACTTTCAAGACCCCTGTTCACTCTTGCTTTCCATGCTCTTTAAGCCTGATATCTGCTATTAGCTGCTGGGTTGCTGCTACTATTTCATGTATTATGCTACTATCATGTATTATGCACTTTCCACTGTATTTAATGTATGATGCATTGTGTTTTACTGTATCATGTATTACACATTTCTCTGAATTAAAAGTATTATGGACTTACTTGTTGTTACTGCATCTTGTAAAGCGCTTTGTGGTGGTGGTCCACTATGAAAGGCACTATATAAAATAAAGATTGACTGATTGATAAAGGAAACTAGAAAACCCAGGCAGGAATTTTTAAGCACATCTGTAGATAAAGAGCAAGAACCTTCAAATTGCTTTTTTTTTTTTTTTTACTTGTCCTTTATTATTTGATAGTGTTTGCAGCTATTCTGGGTTCTGGTGCTCCAATAATGTTATCGTTTTTCTCTAAATCTGCCTTTACTTTTGGCTTTAAGCTTGCCTGGAGAGTTAAGTGTCTGGACTAAACAGACTTCCTCATTCCATAAAAGGTCACATTGCCACAGGATTTTAATGGAACAAGTCTATTCAGTTTCGGTAGTTTCTCAAGACAATCTCAAATGATAACTCAGTTTTGCAGCGACAGAAA